>NC_051395.1:4590213-4597713 GCF_015228065.2 Penaeus monodon
CCCTCCTCCCTCAACATAGGAACGGGGGTTATACCTTCAGCGTGAACGTAGGAACGGGGGTTATACCTTTAGAGTGAACGTAGGAACGTTGGTTAACCTTCAGCGTGAACATAGGAACGGTGGTTATACCTCCAGCGTGAATGTAGGAACGGTGGTTATACCTCCAGCGTGAACGTAGGAACGGTGGTTATACCTTCAGCGTGAACGTAGGAACGGTGGTTATACCTTCAGCGTGAACGTAGGAACGATGGTTATACCTCCAGCGTGAACGTAGGAACGGTGGTTATACCTTCAGCGTAACACGTGTTAGCCAGCCTGTAAAACTGAAAAACAGACATGTTAAAGTGTTTCTATTTTTTCAATGAACGGCCACATGTTAATCTATCGTTAAATAGCCTAATTCATTTTGATGACTTTTTGCATTTCTAAAGTACCTTACATGGGTCTCTTTTAGACTATCATTTTTTTGTTGTGTATTTATACTTTTTTTTTTTCAAGTGCCCTGTCCCACAAGGACATTGGCGATCATGGATTTTCCATGATTTTCTTGGCAATTTAGAGCGGTGGTTTGCCGTTGCCTTCCGCCCGGTGTTTTTATCGAGTCACCATCTCTATTTACCCGGCACTTACTTGGGCTGGCTTGCCCACCCAGCGGCTAAGTAGGCAATCGAGGTGAAGTTCCTTGCCCAAGGAATCAACGCGCCGGCCGGTGACTCGAACCCTCGAACCCAGATTACCGTCGTGACAGTCTTAAACCTCTATGCCACACGTAAACACTCGCACACACACACACACACACACACACAAACACACACACACACACACAAACACACACACAAACACACACACACACATACATACAATCATATGTGTGTGTGTGTGTTTATTTCATACAAATATTTTGCTAAAAAACTTACAAGTTTTAATCCCTCAGAATATCACTGGAACATAGAACCTTGTAACTGCAAGGGAAGCATGAAGCGTTCAGGGCGAGATTGGGATTTGTTAGCACTAACTGGCAGGTTTCACCCACACTCGCCTCTTTCTGGCCTTCGCCCTTTCTCCTAAACTTCATTCCACACACACACGCACACGCACTCGCACACACACACACACACACACACACACACACACACACACACACACACACACACACACACACACACACACAAACACACACACACACACACACACACACACACACACACACACACACACACACACACACACACACACACACACACACACACACACATATATATATAAATATATATAGATATAGATATATATAAATTATTGATATAGATATGTATAGATATATATAGATACGAAAAAAATAAATAAATCAACGAATAAACGTTATCAAACAAACCTCTTTATCTTCTGACGAAATCCTTTCTGTTTTCATTTCTGTTTTTCTATATCTTCTATATCTATATTCTGAAGGTAGACGGAGAGCTTCCTTTCTCAAGAGAAATGCAGTCTATCCCTATTCTGAAAACGAAAGACGAGGCAAGAGACAAAGAGAATAGAGAGAGAGAGAGAGAGGAAAATCTGCTTGAAAGTGGAATGAGTGAAAAGCTTTTACGTAGCGTGAGTTTTGGTAAGAATTATCAAAAAAAGGACGTACAAATAACAGCTAATAAAGCATATATTGAGCGGTCGTATATATTTGCATATACACTGGCGATGTCTGCAAGCACGATATCTACATTACCTTAAAGTAATTCTTTTGAAATTGAGCTAAGAATCCCTTTACATTTTGAATAATTTCTATAATTTCATATACGTTTTAGAGAAGTAACTAATTACAACGGGATATTGATAATATTACAAGGCAGAGATTAAATACTTATCATACACGTCACTCACGTTATTTTAATAATTTTGTCCCATGATAAAATACATAAAGCTTTTTTCAATGTAGGGAACCAGAACTACAAGCTGACTGGTAACCAGATCGCCATTGCCAGGTTCTCGAGTTATGAATAAGGTAAGATAGGTCACAAAGGCGCAGTCCGACTCAAAAATATACTAACGCGAACATACATAATGCACAAACACAGAGACTCATAGAACCCACAGTTCACAGCACCACGCATGAGTCAGACTAAATCATTATACTTTAGTCACTATACTTCATTCAGCCTAAGCATAACATCCGGCTTGGTTACATGAGAAAACTCAAAATAAATAAACTATTCTCTGTATTTCATCCCTTTTCACCTAAATTCCAAACACCTCCAGAGAAAAAGATTTGAAAAAAAAAAAATCTAAGGATTTCGTTCTTCCTGTTTTAATCCTTTCCAATCCACATTCAGTCCTAGGTCTTCAGTTGTCCAAAGGGCGACAGACAATTTTTTCTTTTCTCTTTTCTTTTTTAGGCCAAAGAGAATGTCCATCCAGTTTTCAGAGAGTGAAGGACGAGCATAGAAGAAGGGAGGGAGGCACAGACACGAGGCGTTTTGCGAGAGGAAGAAAATTTGCCTGAGGGTGTGATATTACTTCAGGTGATAAAAAAGAAATATATATATATGTATATATATGTATATATATATGTATATATATGTATATATATAATATATATATATATATATATATATATATATATATATATATACATATATATATATATATATATATATATATATATAAAGAGAGAGATATGCAGATTACATATATGTATATAAATATTTTTGAAAAATATTTGTATATAGCATTTGTATATATTCAAATATCATCTATTTGAATGTGTGTGTGTGTGTGTGTGTGTTCAAATAGATATGTTACAAATATACAAATATTTATCTATATGCATGTATATATATATATATATATATATATATATATATATATATATATATATATATATATATATATATATATATATTATATATATACATACACGATGAATGAGCGCCTCAGGAACCAATCCAGTGTAATATTTTGTAACCCTCACTATGCACACCAAACCTAAACTGATACATTAAGTGGTTGGTGATGTCAGCACCTCCAAAGACAACGTTATGTTGGTTGCACCTTGTCGTAGTGCATATTCCTAATGAAAGTAATAGTTTAAAGAAATTACAAATTGCAAAATTTATACATCTATGACTTCTGATGCGAACTTGAAATGCGTATGGAAATTAGCACTTGCTTTTTAATCTGTATTTGCATTCGGAATGTATTTAATAATGATATCTTTATAGATAGACACTTTAAGTAAAAATTAATATGCCGCTAATCAGCTTTGATATTGATGAGTATGTGAAGGCAAAAAAAAATTAAATGTAAACATAAAAAATACTAAGAAGCAATGAGAAAGGACAATAAAACTTGCAAGATAGCGATCGCTTATACTATGAAATAAAGTATATAAGTCACAGACCAAAAACTTATTTACCATTTTTTTTTTCATTCATTCTGAAGATTGTGAAGAAATGTAAATCAATCTCGATGCATATTAAAGATTTATATAAAATTTATCAATCATTTTTTTACATGAAAAAAAAAAAAAAAAAAAAATTGTTGACTTTAGTAGTTAAACCAGCGAATAAGTTAAAAGCATTAATTAGTTCAGTTAAACTGAAAGCAACTTGTGATCCAGTAGAGTTTAACAACATTTTGGCAAGACGGCAGCAAGTACCCACTGGAGCGATATTTTTGAAAATAGAAGACCGCCTTTTTTTTCTTTTTTATACACGACAATAAATTCTGTGAGTAATTAAAAAAAAACAGTTGGGTTTACTACTGCCGTGATAAATGGCAGAAACGAAATCCCCAACTTCGAAATTCAACTGAAAGTGCGAAGATCATTTAAAATCATGGCGACGCTACAATGACGATGACAGCATGGCGAATCTACTAAAACAAGAATAACAATTATAATAATGAAAATGAAAATGAAAATGAAAATGAAAATGAAAATGAAAATGAAAATGAAAATGAAAATGAAAATGAAAATGAAAATGAAAATGAAAATGAAAATGAAAATGAAAATGAACATGAAAATGAAAAAGGTAATGATAATGATAATAATAAATAAACAAACAAATACAACTTAATAACAAATATACAAATACGGATTACATAGCAGACGCTTTCCATGGCCACTTACCCTAGGCAGATCGGTGAGGGCGTGAAAGACTCCACACATCTTTTTTCTTCAACCTAGCACTGGCTTTACACTAGGAAGGTCTTGGGTTCGCACCCGCCTGACCCTCGCAGTCGACTTAGCTATGAATGAGTACTGGTATGCTGACGTGAACTTGCTGGGGTCAAAGTCGGGCGGAAAGCCACTGGCCACGTCCACTTGGATATGAAAGTTTTTTAGTATCATTATTATTATCATTATTATTATTATCATTGTTATTAATATTATCATTGTTATTATCACTATTGCTATCATTATCATCATTATTATTATCATTATTATGTCTACATGGATATGGGATCAACTTTGGCTTTTCCTCGATGAGCAAGAAGGGAAAACAGACAGACACCGAGAAATGAGCATGAGTTGGGAAAAAGGGTTTGGATTGGGTTAGATGTGCATGGTGGGGGGAGGGGGGGAGGCGTCAGAACCAATACTAAATAATCTAATTCTCAATCCCTGGCAAGGGTTTTGTTAGGAATTCATAAAAAAAAGAAAGGATAGAGGATTCGGAAAAGCGGTTTGGATTCGGTTAGATGTAGGAGGAGGGGGGGGGGGGCATCAAAACCACCACGAAAAGTGTTAACAAGAGGAATTTGTGAATCAACGTGTCATAAGACAAGGATTTTAGGGATAACTGTCTTGTTTCAAATAGACATTATTAGAGTCATTTTTTTCGTTAATTTATTTCTTATTCTTATGTGTGTGTGTGTGTGTGTGTGTGTGTGTGTGTGTGTGTGTGTGTGTGTGTGTGTGTGTGTGTGTGTGTGTGTGTGTGTGTGTGTGTGTGTGTGTGTGTGTGTGTTATTGTTATGGAACTACTATACAGCAATTACTATGAAATCAAGCTTTAGAATGAACTGTTACCATCAAGAGAATGCACAGAAAATAAGGGAGAGATCAGGTACGTACTTTAAAACATAACATTGATCTGTCTTTGCTTAAAAATAAGTCTTCATTTAATGTATAGTACTCTCGTTTAAATGGTCTTTTCAGGAGCGTCATTAAATAATGATAATGTCTATTCAAAACATAACCATTGATCACAAAGTTTTCAATCTGCAACAGTTGAAGAATACGAAAGTGATTAATAATTCAATTGCAAAACAAAACCAAGAGAAGTTAGATCCATTTTGTAGAATTCAAAGTTGTTTTCATAAACAGGGTATCATTTATCATTTCCTTTATTTTTTTTTTTACTTTTTTTTTCTTCCTTTCCTTGATATTTGAAATCTACCAGTCGATATGAAATGCGAGCGTATTTGTCGAATTTACGAGCACTCATACGTAAAGGATTTTAAATTCACAAATAAGAATATTAAAAATCTTCCGGTGAAGCTGTGCAAAGCGTTTCCGAGGAATTATTGGCTCATTTCATACACACACACACACACACACACACACACACACACACACACACACACACACACACACACACACACACACACACACACACACACACACATACATACATAAGTATCAGTCTCTCTGTCTATGATTCTCTACCTCTCTCTCTCTCTCTCTCAACATTTAATTTTTGTTGTAAAGGCTTTTCGCTCATTGAGCGAAATAAATTGATGAAAACAAATCTCTCTCTCTCCCTCTCTCTCTCTCTCTCTCTCTCTCTCTCTCTCTCTCTCTCTCTCTCTCTCTCTCTCCTCTCTCTCTCTCTCTCTCTCTCTCTCTCTCTCTCTCTCTCTCTCTCTCTCTCTATATATATATATATATATATATATATATATATATATATATATATATATATACATATACATATATATATATATATATATATATATATATATATATATATATATATATATATATATATATATATATATGCGACTGCCGCGATACTCTAATGGTTAGAACACTGGACTCCGACCCTCGTGGTCTCAAGTTCAATTCCCCGCCGCGGCAGTCGTAAAAATGCCTGCGCTCCGACTGCTAGCTTGAGCCCAATCTCACGGCGAGAAAACTACATATCGCCTTGAGAAGTCAAACGCAGGCGTCGTAGGGGAAGTCACCGCCGTGACACAGGTGTTAGCGCGCCGAACCGCAGTTGATTAGGAAGGGCATCTAATCAGGGAAGGGTATCACTGCCAAACAACCTCTCAAATAATGAATTGAGAGAGGCCTAATCCAGCAGTGGATTAAATGGCTGTTGAAAAAAAGAAAAAGAAAAGAAAAGAAAGAAAAAAAACATAAATCCCTATAAAACAACAAATGTATGCATGCATATATGAATATATGATTATATGCATAATCTAAAAACGTAAAATTGCAAATATGTTCATATATATTAAATGCAACTGAAAGGCAACAAGATAAAAACGTAAATTACCTGACGTCATCTTAGAAAGACTATTTACCGTAATGGCATAGACAGCGATGCCGTGCCAGAAGGGGGCAGATTATGACAAATAGTCGTGTGTGAAGAACCCAGAGAGAATAAACGTTATTAGGTAAACAGTTGTGGTATTTACTGATTTGTAATTATCTTCCATGCAGAAGGTCTTACGAAAAAAAAGAAAAATATATAAATGAAATGAAATAAAAAGAACGAGAAAACTAAAACCAGTACTGACTATATATATATATATATATATATATATATATATATATATATATATATATATATATATATATATATATATATATATATACATATAAACACACATATATACATATACATATATACACACGTATTTTTTTCTGCTCTCTCTCTCCCTCTCTCTCTCTCTCTCTCTCTCTCTCTCTCTCTCTCTCTCTCTCTCTCTCTCTCTCTCTCTCTCTCTCTCTCTCTCTCTCCCTCTATTTCTTTTCTTTGGTTCCCCCCAGCCGATTCGGTATATCACAAACGCCATGGCAATGACCTTGAATATACATATGTCAACTTTTTTTTCTCGCTAATAACACCATGGACATATGAAGCTCCTAATAAAGCTAATGGCGCGATTACAGCAATATTCAACACAAATGTGCTGCCGTCTACTCGAAAATACTTGGAAAATGCGTCGGAATTGCGAAGAATCTCCACTCGCGGAAGCAATATAACTTGTCACCCTCGATTACATAGTCAATTCCCCCTCTATATGGAACATGTTGATGGATAAATAGAAAATAGGTAGGTAGGTAGATAGAGAGGTAGATAGACCGATAGGTAGATAGATAGGCAGGTTGATAGGTAGATAGATAGGCAGGCTGATAGGTAGATAGATAGGCAGGCTGATAGGTAGATAGGCAGGCTGATAGGTAGATAGGCAGGCTGATAGATAGATAGATAGGCAGGCTGATAGGTAGATAGATAGGCAGGCTGATAGGTAGATAGATAGGCAGGCTGATAGATA
>NC_051395.1:4610414-4617914 GCF_015228065.2 Penaeus monodon
GATGATGATGATGATGATGATGATGATGATGATGATGATGATGAGGATGATAATAATAATAAAATAATAATAACAATAATTAATAATGATAAATAATAATAATAACAATAATAACAATAATAACAATAATAATGATAATAAGAAAATGATGATGATGATGATAATAATAATAATAATAATAATAATAATAATAATAATGATAATAATAATAATAATAATAATAATAATAACAACATTAATAATAATAATAATAAAAACAATAATGAAAAAAAATAATCACATTAATGATATTAATGACAATAAGGATATTAATGAAAATTACAATAGTAATAATGAATACGATAATAACAATAATTATAACACATTATTATTATTATTATTATAATAAATGATAATTATAACAATAATAACAGTAATAATAAGAGTAATGATGATAATAATAATAATAATAATAATAAAAATAATAATAATAATAACAATAATATTAATAATGATGATAATCATAATGATAACAATAATAATAATGATAATAATAATGATAACAATATCAACAATAATAACAACAATAGTAATTAAAATCAATAATAATGATAACAATAATAATAACAAAAACAACAATAATAATAACAATAAAGAAAATAATGATGATGATAATAATAATAATATCGATAATGAGATAATAATAATAATAACGATGATAATGATAATAATGATAAAAAAATAATAAATAAATAATGATAATGTCAATGTTAATAATCATATTTACAGTAGTAATGACAGTAGTGATGATAATATATTAAATGAAAATTACTAATATTGAAGCAATAATAATGGCAATAATGATAATAATAGTAATGACAGTAATAGTAATGGTAATAATATCAAATAAATAATGATGAAGGTCATGGTGATGATGATGGTGATGACACTGACAATGATAATGATGATGATTATAATAATTATGCTAATGAGGATGATTATTATACGGAGTGAGAGAGAGAGAGAGAGAGAGAGAGAGAGAGAGAGAGAGAGAGAGAGAGAGAGAGAGATGCGAGAGAGAGAGAGAGAGAGAAAGAGAGAGAGAGAGAGAGAGAGAGAGAGAGAGAGAGAGAGAGAGAGAGAGAGAGAGAGAGAGAGAGAGAGAGAGAGAGAGAGAGAGAAATTATCAATGATAATAACATCATCGATAACAGCAACATCGACAACAATGGTAACACATAAAAAATAAATAAGTAAATAAATAAATAAATAGAATATTAAATACCAACAATGATAATAATGTCGTTCCTTGAAGCCACTTGCCTGGATTCCTTCATTCACATCGCAGTCTCCTCTATATATTCTTTCCTGTTTACGAAATCAGCATGCCACGTGGACATTCCTGGAGAAAACAAGGAAAACGGGAAACGAAGCGAGGAGTAGGAAAAGTAGGAAAAGAGGGTAGAGGGAGAGCAGGAGAGGGAGGGAGGGGGGGAGAATGGAGGAGATGGAGGGAGAGGAGTGTGGAAAGAAATGACGGAGGAAGAGAGTGGACGAGAGGGGGATAAGGTTTGGTGAAATGGGAGTGGCGTGAGACTATTGCAGGGCGCGAGACTCAGGCAGGCTTGTGGTAGAATTAGTTTATTGAATGATTAATGCAGTTCACACACGCACACACACACACACACACACACACACACACACACACACACACACACACACACACACACACACACACACACACACACACACACACACACACACACACACACACACACACCTAAATCCTACTGAATCAAATTCTTTCCTTCGCGTAAGGAGGCGGGGACCGAGTATGTCGAGCCACTCACAAGTTGCTTCGAAACACGTTCCGAGAAGCAGTTACCGTATCGAGAGTCGAGGTTTTTATTCATAAGGTCCTTTCACTTTAACTTTTTAAGTGCAGCAAAATGAATGTAGTGCTCCTGGAAAAAAGAATAAATCAATAATAACGTTGGGTTTATTACATCAGCCGCCGTGAAATTCAGATAAGCTAGAAAGCTGTTCGAAGCCACCGCTAGATTTGGGTTCAGGATTCGAGGTGAAAAACACGGAATGTTGTAAATCAATCTTGTTTTCCCGATGATTGTCATTCTGTTCATTGCATCTCCTTCCTGGTCAGGATTTGATTCTAATCGAAAAATCATATCGCGACCAAAGTAATGAAAAATTCAATGCTGTCAAATTAGATGCGAGGCGTCGGTGGGATTCCTGGCTTATCAACGTGAATAATTAACGAAACACGCGCGAATATTTTTTTTTTCTCTCTCTATACATACAGACTTACATATATTCACACACACACACACACACACACACACACACACACACACACACACACACACACACACACACACACACACACACACACACACACACACACACACACATATATATACATATATATATCGCCTTGAGAAGTCAAACGCAGTTGTCGTAGGGGAAGTCGCCGCCGTGACACAAGTGTTTGCGCGCCAAACCGCGGTTGATTAGGAAGGGCATCAATCAGGCAAATCAACTTTCAATAGTGAATTGTATATATGAATGTATGTATTTCTTATCGTGGTTTCTTTCCCATCATATATATAAGTGTGTGTGTGAGTGGGTTTGTGTGTGTGTGTGTGTGTGTGCATATATATATATATATATATATATATATATATATATATATATATATATATATATATATATATATATAATGGATGGGTGCTTCATGCTCAGGGTGATGTGAAGCGATGGTCTGGTAGCCAAGATAGTGTTAAGTGCTTGCATGCCTTCTCGCATGCAGCTGCCACCGCATGTTAGCCTAGTGCAAAAAGGGTACAGCTCTGCATAAGCCTCACCTGCCAGTTCACAGCCTCTCCATCATCGAGACTTCTGCAGTGACTCCTCGTGGCCACCCCTGGAAGCTGGGCACCTTCCGGTCCAAGGCTAAACTGTGGGGGATCTCGGAGCAGCAGGAGGTCCCATAGGTATGGAGCCATGATCCACCGGCTTGTGGAGACACCCTGGCTTTGTACCAACTCCTGCCCCTCAGCCACCCTTGGGTTAATGTGTGGCTCGGGGAGGTGTGCCTTGCCAGTCCTCTTACCCCCCAGATAACTCACCGGCAACGTCTTCAATGAATGGATGTGTTGGGGGAGGAGTGTCGTCCCTCCCACCCAGTAAGCGCGGCGGTATCTGAGTCCTGTTTGGAAGGCAAATGTTTGGGTGCAGGATGGGAAGGAGACTTACATCCAGTCCTTGCGGCAGGACGAGCGGTTACCTCTGCTATCAAGGGAATTGGAGTGGTTGGGAGTTGAGGTGGCTGCCCTCTCAGAGGTGAGAAGACCTGGCAGTGGCACGATCAGTATGGGTGGGTACACCTACTTCTAGTTGGGCCGTGGCGATCGTCCTCACCTCCAGGGAATAGCCATAGCTATCTCCAGCCGACTTCAACCCTCAGTAGTTGAAGTAACACCAGTTGATGAGTGTATTATGGGCCGACTTAAAACCTCAGTAGTTGTAGTAACACCGGTTGATGAGTGTATTATGGCATTGCGACTGAAGCATGCTTTTGGGTTCGTGTCTCTTGTTGCTGTTTGCACTCCTAATGTTGTTTCCAAACTCAGTGGGAAAGAAGCGTTCTATGCTAAACTCACATCCATGGCAGACAATTGCCCCTAGCAAGACATTCGCACTGTGCTGGGCGAATTCATTGCGGTGTCTGGCTGTAGTCGAGCCAGCTATGAGATGTCTGTCGGCCCCCATGGCTCGGGAGCTGATCCCAACGGTGAGAACAGCCTCCTTCTCCAGGATTTTACTAGGACATGGTATAGTGATATGGGTACTGTGGCCAAGGAGGTCGACCACATTCTTGTCAGCACTCAATGGAGGATCCTTCGGAATTGCAGGATTTACCAGGGTGCCGAGTTCTGAGGCACTGACCATAGGTTGGTAGTGGCTACCCTATTGGTCCACTTCAAAACTCCTCCTCCCTTCTGTGACCACTCTAGGGTGTTTCACTTGGACAGACTGAGGGAGGAGGAGTGTGCCCGTGGTTTCGCCACAGCAGTCTGTGATTGATTCACAGAATTTGAAAGCATGACAGATCCAGTTGCTCTGTGGGAATCTTTCAAGCGCAGAACACTCGATGCAACACAGGAGTTCATTGCTGTATGCCTGAGTGCATGGCAAAATTTTATCTACATGTAGACATTAGAGGCCACTGAAGCATGTTGCATGGCCTGGCTGAATGGCAATCAGGACTTGCATCACTCTTTGGTCCATAGGGCTCAGACACTGCAGAGAAGGGATAAGGAATAGTTCATCAGGAATCTTGCTGAGGAAGTTGAAGGCCATTTCTTGGGAAATGACCTTTGCCCTGCCTACCAAACCCTGAGAAAGCTGAACTCTAAGCCCTCCTCACAGATGATTGCAGTCTGCTCAGTAAATGAACAGATCATCTCAGATCACGTTGGGGTTCGTAAACATTGAGTATTTTGAGCAGCTGTACCAGGTAGACCCTCCAACAGTTAGCTTGGATGTAAGTGGTGTCACAATACCTGTGCCAGACCCACCCATCAGCGGGGAACCTTCTACCCTAACTGAGGTTAGGATGGCAATTTCAAAGTTGAAGATTGGGAAAGCCACAGGCATATGCTGAACTGCTAAAGGCTTGGGATGAACCTATGGCACAGGGCTTGCATGCAGTCTTGACTGCCATCTGGCTGTCTGGTTCCATTCCTCCTGACCTGTTGAGGGGCATGGTCATCCCTCTCAGGAAGGGGAAAGGAGATTATTGGAACTGTAGTAACTACCGTGGCATTACACTGCAAGGTTTTCGCCCACATTCTTCTAAAATGGATCCACAACCAGCAAGCAGAGCAGTCTGGACTCACTCCTTCAAGTCCACAATAAACTGTATATTAGTGCTTTGAGTAATTGTGGAACCCTGTTGTGAGTTTGGTCGGTGGTTGCATGCAGCCTAAATCGACCTCAAGAAGCCGTTAGAGTTGGTGCATAAAGAATTGCTGGGGGGAGATTGAGACTACTGAGGCCTAATATCAAGCCTATATAACGGTACTGAAAGTACTGTAAGGTGTGGTGGGGGCCTGTCGAACTTCTTCCCTGTTAATTCAGGGGTGAGACAAGGCTGTTTCCTTGCACCAACCTTTTCAATACCTGCATGGACTTGATAATGGGCAGAGCTACTATCCAATGTCAATGTGGAGCAACACTGGGCAACACCAAGGTCTCAAACTTTGACTTTGCCGATGTTGCAATCCTATCTGAGTCTCTGGAGTCACTGGTGGCAGCTCTTGATGCATTTAGCAATAAGGCGAAGCCCTTGGGCTTAGAGGTCTCCTGGACCAAGACTAAGATTCAGAACTTTGGGGGCCTGTTAGAGGAACCCGTTCAGTCGATCCATGCTTTCTGTGAGGACTTTGCAGTTACAGAGAGCTTTGCATACTTTGGTAGCATAGTCCATATATCTGGGCTATCAAACTAAGAAGTCAGTAGATGGATTGTTCTGGCAGCAGGAGCCATTAACTCGATCAACAAGAGCATTTGGCGATGTCGGTACTTATACAGAACTGTATAAGAAAACCTTGCTGGATCATGCAGTACAGTTGGCAGGACCATGTATCTAACCGACATCTACATGGTGAGTCTGGCATGGGACCTGTTACTTGCATAATCCGGGATCGCCAACTCTGGCTGTATGGGTACCTAGCTCGTTTCCCCGTGGATGACCCTGCCCATCAGATTGTCTCTCTGCGAGACAATCCTGGATGGAGGAGGCCTGTGGGACGACCCAGAAGGTAATGTCGTGGGCAGCTCGACGAGACCTGTCGCGAGGAATTAGAGATGGACCGTGTGCCTGCCTGGAGACTCACCATGAAGGACCCTCGTGGCTGGAAGCGAAGGGTGGATGCGGCTATGCACTCCCGTCGCCTTGATGATGATGATTCATATATATACTTATATATGTATGTATGTATTATTGTGGTTTCTTGCTTATTCATAAACACACACACACACACACACACACACATACACATACACACACACACACATACACACACACACACACACACACACACACATTATGTATATATATATATATATATATATATATATATATATATATATATATATATATATATTTATATTTATATTTATATTATATATACATACACACATATATATATGTACACACACACACACACACACACACACACACACACACACACACACACACACACACACACACACACACACACACACACACACACACACACATACACCTTGATACGGTTTGATACACTTCGGCCAGCGAATCAGAGTGCGATATTTTTCAGATATATTTCACGTTGTCTCAGATAGGGTTTCATATTTCCATTAACTTACGGATCGCGTCGTAAATTTCTTGATAAGTCTTTATATTGTTAAGCTAAATAAAATGTTTTTGTACGTCAAATACGTGTTCATTCTTTATGGGTAAGATGATTTGACTTCAGTCATGACGGTCGCTGGAACGACATGGTATGAATTTCCAACATGTCCGAGTCATATGACGTGGTAATGACATGCATCGGATGAATGTCTTCAAAATCAGTCTGTACGTCTATGGTATAACCTTGCAGGCTCAGAAATTTCGAAGAAAATGGTGTGTATCTTGTATCTTTGTTGATATAATTCAATCAGTAATGCAAGTATACGTTCGCGATCAGTAGAATTACCCAGTTGTTTGATTTGGACACGGAACTCACTTGCGGTGGTTACGAATAGATGAAAAATCTTATACACATTCCACGTTTCATTTGAAAAATAAATGAATGTAATAATGAAAAAGAAATATTTGGTCTGAATCTGAGATGTTCAGCCTTGCGAAACAAAGAGTAGTATGTTTAAACAATATAAGGTGCATAATAGCCAGGTACTTTTATCCATTTTACTTGAAGCTTCCACAATGCTTTGCTTGTAATTGAAAATCTCTAGCGTTGGTACCATAGATGCCGCAGGCTATCGGTCGTTTTCATTTATTTCTGCAAAATCATCAACAGTGCAAACGAGTGTCAACGTAGGGACCGTGGTCAGTGTGCTCTGGTGGTGGCCTTTCATAGTTGACCCACTACCTACTGTAGCTACTGTAGAATAAACTCTGAGGAGAAATCCGGAACTGGTGTCAAGCTGCATGGGTTTTCGCCCTCCACTTAGACCCCGTAAGTGATGTAAAATGTGTGTGTGTGGGCGGGGGGGGGGCTGTACATATACAACAAGTCATAAATGTCCAACTTGCCCAACCCTGCACTTAGGAGAGGACAATCCACTGACATTATAAATCGACGACACAACACAAGAAATGACAGTTATTAACTATAAGCCTCAGTTTAGATTGTCACAGAGTGAAATCAGGAATTAGGACTTTGCAAGGCGCAGATTCATGGCCACTCGTTGCATATTGATGCCACAAATACCAGTCTTAATATTTACATC
>NC_051395.1:4627914-4635414 GCF_015228065.2 Penaeus monodon
AAATGAGGTCTCTGATATTATACACGATACAATCGACGAATCATATGACGACAGTAAAAATAACATCGATAAAGATGTGCTTTAAACGGAAGAACTGTGGAACATAACTAAGAAAATGATATCAGGCACAGATTATATGTATAATATCAATATAAGGAAAGCGCGCAGAATCTGTGCATATATAAAAAAATGCAACACAGATATGTAACGTTATACAAGACATATGCAAACTAAAGGTGTTCATCAAACACAAATTTGACCAATCAGCTAATCAAAGGGTGTGATGGGGGACAAGAAAACAATCATTTTTCTTTCATGGAATATACGTGGTGTCAACCGTAGAAATAATGACTTTACTATATTCATAACAATAATGTTGACGATATCTGTTTACAAGAACCTTCACATCAGCCACTAAAATAAAAATCAGCCCTAGAATTAGAGGGTACAGCTCCTATACGAACACAGGAATGACAGACCAATTGACTTATTTCATTGTCACTATACCGCATAAGCTGGTGTAGAAATCTGATGACAATAACATGCAACATCAGCATTTACATATTCGAACAGCCTCTGGGTTTTTCTTTCTGTACAATGTATACACAAGGTGTAGAAAGTTTCAAACTGATTCACTGCCCAACTTGCAGAATCACGGCAAAATATGCATGGGAGATTTTAGTGCTGGACATTATACATACGGAGATAGTCAATACAATGAAAATGACTAAGAATTCCGACGTTTTGTGAACAATAGATCTATGACAGTATATGATACAGGCAGGGAAACTCACGTGGCAGGGGGCAAGCTAGATTATGTAATAGGAAGTGATCTTGTGCATGGATACGTCAGGAGCATGCTTGCAACAGAGCTAATCCGTGACCACTTTGCAATAGTAACGAGATACGCTGTTGATAACAGTCAATCTGCAAAAACAAATAGGCTTAAAATTTCCGCTCCTCCTTACTCTGAGCACCGTATTTATGACCGGTATAACGATTACACAGTAACGAGTGTTGATAAATTCTCCATGGACATGACGACAGTGGTCATTGATTACTACAACACCTGGGCCTGTCTTGAAAACCTTCAAGAGCAACAGCTCACAACACTCCAAATAACCTAGGCGGGTTGGGTCGGTGGCCCTTCATTATTAAGAGAACAAAAGTGAGTTCCCGAGCTTTTTGATATTTACAAACAGGACAATACCCGCGACAACCTTATTTAGTTTCTTAAAGCGAATAAAAATCTACGGGAATTAAAAGCTCATTTCAGAAACGAACACTTCGATTTTTTTTTATTTCAACGTAGGGTCTGTTCATTTGCTGGTTGATGGTGGGCATGGTAACCAAGTAATCATATATAGAAGGAACAACTGTGCAATATTACATCAAGCAAAAGTCTGTGAGGTCTCCGACCCCGCCCTGAACAGTAATCTCTTGCCATCCTTTTTCTCCTCCTCACCCTTGGTCTCCCCTACGCTTTGGTTTTAGTCTTACCTTTACCTTTTCCCCTCCCACCGCTCTCTCTCTCTCTCTCTCTCTCTCTCTCTCTCTCTCTCTCTCTCTCTCTCTCTCTCTCTCTCTTTCTCTTTCTCTTTCTCTCTCTCTCTCTCTCTCTCTCTCTCTCTCTTTCTCTCTCTCTCTCTCTCTCTCTCTCTCTCTCTCTCTCTCTCTCTCTCTCTCTCTCTCTCTCTCTCTCTCTCTCTCTCTCTCTCTCTCTCTGAAACTTGCACTTAATTTACTCCACTTACTATCTTTCGTCTGTTCTAAATACTTTCTCTCGTTCTCTCTTACTCTCTCTTCTTCCTCGTTCATTAATCTCATTCCCTTTCCTCTTTAATTTTCCCCTTTCCCTTTCTATTATTAAGTTCGTTCAATTCTTTCTACCATGCTAATTTCCTCCTCGTTTTTTACTCTTTCCCGTTCATTCGTTATGATATCTTTTTTGATATCGTTTTCTCTCGTTTTCTTCCTTATTTCTTCCATTCTCTCATTTCGTTCATTTTTCTCCTTTCTCTGATTGCTGACTGGGAACTAAACAACGCACTAATCGAAGGAAAAAACGTCCGCCCCAGGTGAGGATGGAATTACCTATAGTGTCGTCCGCCTTATAACTCAGGTACCTGGTAATCCCCTTGTCGTAGACACTCGAAGGCTTAGTCATCACCACGTGAACAGCACGAGGGCGAAGCGGATGCTATACGAACAGGCGAAACGAACAAGCTAGGACGAGACGCCAAAAATAGAATATCATTGCGAGGATTCGAGCGGATTCCACACAAAAAAATGTGGCCAAGAGGGCAAGATACAGATGCAAAAAACAGAAACGTGATTTACGTTCTTCTGTATTCTTCTCTTCTCGCTTTCTACCTTTTCTATTCCTCCGGTAATCTTATTTCTTTCATTTCCATCTCTTGGCTCGTTCTGATTTCTCTCCTTTTCGTCTTTTTCCTTAAACTTACGTCCTCATACCTACCCCCCCCCCTATCCTCCACCCCAATACCCTACCTGCCCCTCGACACCCGGTCCCGAATCCCGATCCGAACATGGGCGGCGCTCCGAACACGCTGGAGATGATTCCCGCCCACGTAGTCAGTACGAATGCGCTCTATGGCTGTCAAACCATGTTTTTGTTTAAATCGGCATAAATAGTAATATTGTAATTGTTGTTCCTGAGTTTATCTCCTTGAGCTTCGAACGCTTCGAAGCAGTGAGTGACGAATAAGCCAGTTTTTTGCCGCTCTTTTTTTAATGTAAGGTCCTTTTTTAAAAGGTAGATGGGAAACTCTAATGTTTCTCATTTATTTACACATTTCTTTCTTTTACTTAATGGATTGAACATTTTTTTTTATAATTTATTTTTATAACACACTTCTCCCCTTATTTAACAATACTCATTTTACGTTATTTAGAATTACTTAAATCTTAATTTTTACTTGTGTTTTTAACTTTCTGTTAATCTGTTTTGATGTATTTTTATTGTAAGCTTTTACTAGTTTTTCTTAATCCTTTTACTGTTGTTTATTATTTTAATAATTTCATTAAAAAATCTACTTGTTCAATAATTGTATCTCACTATTGTTGAAATAACTGTTGCCACGATATAAATACATCTGGAAAATAAAGCCATAGGGTAGTTGTCTCTGTTAACTCTCAACGTGTTTTTGTGTACCTCTGGACTACATTTTCTGTGGCGCCGCTGGATCAGCAAGAAAAGGTTGTGTATGAGCCGTTTTTACATGCCAGTTAGGATATTACTGGACGTAGATATATAGTTTACATAAGGAGTACAACCTAAGCTTTTTAACATTGGTCAGCGCCAGGCAGAGATGACCCAGTCTTAAAGCCCAAGTCCCTTTTTTTAAATGTTAAAGCCGTTCCTTCTTGACGAGATTTCGTGTTTTTAATTTTTTTATTTATATTTTTACTTACCAGTGGTGCTTTGTTTTTATATTTTACCCATTCATTCAAGCGTCGAGAACACCATAACCAGACCCTATTTCCAAGGGATATGGACCTAGGGTTTGTCTCCTCACAGGGGTGGGGAACGAACCCCCTCCCTTATTCTTTTAGACCTAAGCCACCACCAGCCGCTTGGGTGGATGATTTCGGGCTTCCCCTTGACAGAAAGCCCCTTTTCTTTTCTTTTCTTTTCTTTCTTTTTAATCTCCAGTTGCATTTCCATGTTTATGGTTGTATATACTTAAATATTTAGATTATCTTCTTTTCTGCCTGATATTTCGTATGTGTATTCGTTTCGGAAGTGAACACTTTGAACATTTTCATTTCAACGTAGGGTCTGTTCATTTGCTGGTTGATGATGGACATGGTAACCAAATAATCATATATAGAAGAAACATCAAACAAATGTCTATTATCTCCAACTGTATTTCCATATGGTTTCATATACTTGAATATTTAGAATATCTATTCCTCTGCCCAACATTTTTGTTAAAACGGATTGACTAAAAGAACAACGGAGAGGCATCACGTTTTTTTTTTATCTCGTCATTATTTTTTTTATTAATTCTTTATTCTTATTTTTTTCTGAATATATGATGCGTTCGCTTCTGCCTGATGACTTTTCTTTGAATGGAGATGGATTGTGGGGTGTGTTGGTATGTTTCTGTTTACGTATATATGTATTCATTGCCGTGAGAGTGGAGGGAGGACTGAGTATGGATTAGAGATGACTATTTTTTTCTTTTCTTTTCTTTTTTATGGTACATCATTCTCCCATTTTGAGAATTCACTTCAAAAAAGGAAATATTATTATAATTATTTAAAACGGCGAAACAAAATTAATATTAGAATTATAATACTAAGTAAAAAAAAAATATTGACATATTGACTTGTAACTAATCACTCTAGACTAACCACTACTGTTTAAAAGGAAAATTCTTTTGCTCTTTGACTACCTAAAACTTTTTTAGCATCTAAAACAGTTTTTTGAATTTGTATGCTTTGAGTGAGGGAGTGAGTGAGTGAGAGAGAGAGAGAGAGTAAATAAATAAATAATAAATAATTTAGTTTTATTCCATTTGTTGCAATGGATATTCTTGGTGTGACAAGCTGTCTGTTTTATTTTGCTTCTAAATCCCACCCCCCCTGTGTGCAAGGAAAGGCTGGGGTTACCGTTCACTTGCGGCGAGGGATTTGAACGCAGGTCAGCAAGATTGATGGACTAGGTCGCTGCACCCCACACACACACACACACACACACACACACACACACACACACACACACACACACACACACACACACACACACACACACACACACACACACATGCAGGGAGAGAGAGAGAGACAGAGAGAGAGAGAGAGAGAGAGAGAGAGAGAGAGAGAGAGAGAGAGAGAGAGAGAGAGAGAGAGAGAGAGAGAGAGAGAGACATAACCTTCACAACTTTCACTCGTAAAACCTTGTACTGTATTCTTAATAAAGACACGGCATTACAATTTACCATCCAGTTGTAGAGTTAAGGCAACAAAACTTTTACTAATTAATCAAAGTGTTGTTTCTGTTACGACTCACTGTGTAGAATCACGAAGGAAAGGTTTAAAAACAGCATGTCCATACAAAGTGTATTAGGCTCAAATGTGCAAGGAACAGGCAAGCCATTAGCCCGGCCTTTCTCGTTTCTCTGGGGCGTCATGCAGGACGCATGCACTGGGCAGTAAAGGTGCCAGGTACTCTTTACTACAATGCTAATGCAACATAAACTATCTCCTGACACAGGCTAACAACATGGCTATGAAATAAGGGAAATGCGCACATACAAAATGACTGAGTAATATGACATGGTTTAAATAACAGCATGTAAACTACACAGCTGACATCATGTTGTGCATCTCTGGACATTATGTGTTTTCTAAGGGGCCACATATTTCATATCTACTCAGTTCCATATATCTTTAAGTGATTATATGAAGTCTCTCATACGAAGGTCTGTTAGTTACATGTATTATGTAATCATGAAGATAATAGAGAGAATTTTTCGAACAAAGCATTACCAATAACATCTCAATGTCAGGTCTGTAAAAAAAATCGACTTTCAGGCAAACCAACTAACTCCCTGCAGTTCCATAGTCCTCTTGCACAAGCAGATATACTCCTTAGTCAAAGGGCTCTAGAGTCCAAACTGAGCTCCCTTCCCACAAATATTCAGAATCACCTTAGTCACTCTAAAATTGCACGTAAATTTGCCATTGAGATTGGACGTTCTGATACCGACCATTCAGACTTTGCCGAGATTGCTGGGTGGGAACTAAACAACGCACTAATCGAAGGAAAAACGTCCGCCCCAGGTGAGGATGGAATTACCTATAGTGTCGTCCGCCTTATAACTCAGGTACCTGGTAATCCCCTTGTCGTAGACACTCGAAAGCTTAGTCATCACCACGCGAACAACACGAGGGCGAAGAGGATGCTATACGAACAGGCGAAACGAACAAGCTAGTACGAGACGCCAAAAATAGAATATCATTGCGAGGATTCAAGCGGATTCCACACACAAAATGTATCCAAGAGGATAAGATACAGATACAAAAACCAGAAACGCCATGTGACTCAGAGTGGCGAGATCATCATGTGACAGAGGGTGACACCACGTGATGGACCAACAGAAGCAAAACTGAAATCACGAATGCAAAACAAAAAGCAGTTCTAATCGATCGCAAGAAAGATCATTGTGAATCAGTTTCGGAACAAGAAGTGAACTCGAGTGGCAGGTAGAACAAGTTAGTAGAAGTGATAAATAGTGTTAAAAACGATGCTTTCCAAACTATAAGAAATATTTCAAGTGATAACCAGCAAGGGCGTGACCGGATGAGCTCCATATCGAAAATAAAAGGAAGCTTAGTGTCGGAGAATGTAAATTAGGTTTCGGAGTAGCGTCCAGTAGCCATGTTCATCTCAGTAAGCCCGTTTGAAGTATTTTAGTACACCGCGATGGAACATAGTGGACAGGAATTAGAAATGGAAAACAGGATTAGGAAGAAACTTCAGATTTTTATGAACATGTAATGGAACAACGTGATTATCAAAATATAACTCATTTATTAACAGTTAATGATAAAAGATAAGTTAAATATAAGTGTAATTTAATAATTAAGTGCTTTCTAAGATTGATAGCTCAGCGGAAGTGCGTAGACAGCGATAAGTCCTGTTTTTTTCTCTCAAATATTTGCTTTTGTCATGATTATTGCTTTTAATTGCTTGATGTTTGATTAATTTATTCACTTAGAAATACAACCTAATTTGTGTTTGTTGTGATTAACTGTTTGTTTTTCTTATATTTATTTTTCTTTTACTATAATATTTAATTCACCGAGCATGTTTATAATAATATAACTATTTGCTTGTTTGGTTATCATCCTTATTTTGTATAATATCTAATTCATTATTAACTTTGAGATACTGAATGATTAAATACTTTTATACTGATTGCTATTTTGTTTTGTAGCATTTGATTCATGAAGATGTGACGAATTTTTGCAGTGTTGATTTTATTTTCATCAATCTTCATGATTGATAATTATATAACAGTGAGTCATTACTGTCTAGTTGTATTTAATGAATTAAGAACCAATAGTACATACTAATATACTATAATTAATGAGAACATTTAAATATTTATTAATCTAACATAATAAGTCTTTATACTGAAGAGTATTTGATAAAATGTTGTGAAATAGGGGGCCACAATACCTTTTGCACTTGTATAGGTTAAGTTTGCCACAAAGAATTCTGTCCTGACCCCCGGGCGCGCCGAAATCAAACACTGATAAATACCGGCTAATTTCATTAACTCATTGGTATGAAAAGTTCTATAAAGGATAATTTTGAACAGATTCAGGGACAGGTTACAAGGTGAATTATCTCACAGACTGTACGGATTTCTATCGCTGGCGTAGCACACAACATTGCTTTGCAGAGTACTTTTCAAGGTCTAATCCTGGGAAGCACACTGTTTTTCTCCACCGTAAGTCTGCTTT
>NC_051395.1:4643313-4645920 GCF_015228065.2 Penaeus monodon
AGTGAATAAGTGAGTGAATGAGTGAATAAGTGAGTGAATGAGTGAATAAGTGAGTGAGTGAGTGAATGAGTGAATAAGTGAGAGAGTGAGTGAGTGAATGAGTGAATAAGTGAGAGAGTGAGTGAATGAGCGTGTGAGGGAGTGAATAAGTGAGTGAGGAAGTGAGTGAGTGAGTGAGGGAGTGAGTGAATGAATGAGTAGGTGAGGAAGTGAATGAGTGGTCGAGTGAGTGAGTGAGGAAGTGAGTAAGTGAGTGAATGAGTGAGTGTGTGGGTGAGTGAAGTGTGTGTTAGTGAGAGAGACAGAAAGATAGATAGATAGATAGAAAGATAGATAGAGAGAAAGATAGATACATAGGTAGATAGATAGATAGATAGATAGATAGAGAGAGAGAGAGAGTCATTGATACCATTTTCTGTATCGATCATTTGTAACTTTCCTTCTGGTTATTATTAAAACGAATCTTTAATAATTCACGCAACTGTAAAGATCGTGTGTCATAAAGTCTTAAAAACGATATATTTTATTCCATTTCGTGTGCTTCTGGCACGATGGTCACGTCTTGAATAGATACTACTAGTCTCACCTGCAAGTTGCATAGCTGTGTAAAACAAGCTTATTTGCGCGATATTTATTTATCTATTTATTTATTTATTTTATATCAATAATCAATAAAGTACTAACATACAAGTATTATGGTGAATATAGAAAAATCCATGTCATCATTTATTCAGCTGTTCAACCTATTAGTGCAAGGAACTGTCGATAGATGGCGTCGAAGCCTGATCAGCTGATTTACCTGATATAACAAAAACCGAATCGATAAATATAAACTAGTACAGTAAGAAAGAGAATTGATATTAACATATTTCACTCTCAATTACATAAATATTACTTGTATCATCATCTTTGTTAAACGGGGCAGTCTATACGGTCAGCTTTGATTATAAAATGCTTATTGTATTTCTACATTTTACTTGAATACAAAGCATTCGTAATTGCATTTTGTTAACCTTTTCAATTAACAAGAGTAATTTTACAAACATATAACGTGCAAACTGGATTAAAAGTCCCCTCGGCTATATGAACAAGTTCGTAGGATTTAGGTCTTTGCGTTGAATAAATAATGAATAGATTAGTTTAATTCTGCTGAAGATTATTATATTATGGTTACTAATGTATATTAATTATTCAGGGGATTTATTTATGAAACACACACACACACACACACACAAACACACACACACACACACACACACACACACACACACACACACACACACACACACACACACACACACACACTCTCTCTCTCTCTCTCTCTCTCTCTCTCTCTCTCTCTCTCTCTCTCTCTCTCTCTCTCATTAAATAAATGTGTGTAACTATATAGTACATTAAGATATGCGTGATTATATTGAAAGGAGATTCTCAAAGAGAACATACTGGTGATTCCCAGGGTAGATTGTTTTGTTTTTTGCCCCTATTTCCTGAGTATCTTTATGGAAATATTACTTCGTGTTTGTTATGACTAAAGTAACATGCATGCATTGCCATCGCGGAATTTCAAGATGTTTTTCTACTTAATTGAGGAATTAAGTACTATGATTGCGAAACAGGTGTACACTTGCATTATTGTATCTTTTATTCTTTTTAGATTTAATGGCTGAGAATGAACTCTTGGTGTCCGAGAGTATCACTGGTATATTATATATATGTCATTAATATGGAATAATCAGTACCTGCATACAAGATTGGTGTATGGTTTAGCAGCGTGAATTAACACTCACTGGACCAAACACCTGCATCTAAAAAAAAAAAAAAAATAAAAGTCGCTGATGTACTGTATGCGTGAGAGACTTTTAAACGCAGCTGGTTGGTCTACCTCAGTTAATCCTTGTACATTCCTCTTCATTAATTCCTCATGTGAACGACATCCAAAGAGCAATTAATTTTGATCTAAGATTTCGGCAGTTCATTGAATATGAGGCAGTAAATTGGGAATTTATGATGGGGGGAACGTGAGGTTTTCACAGAAGTAAGCATTATAGTTTTTTTGTATGATTAGCTGGATCGGCAGCGGTGATACGAAGAGAGGAAGTGACGGGCGTGGGTGGCTGCGATGCTGAGGATGTAGATGGATATGTAGGTCCAGACGAAGGAATATAGGATACTGAATTAATATTAACATTGGAGTCTCGTCAGATTTGCCATGCACACGCTTTAGATTTGTTGATTACCCGTCTTGGATAAAATAGGTTCCTTCCCGACGGCGAGTATCGTACGCTTCTACTCATGGGCTTCGTTGTCCACCTTGTCGTAATCTGTTTAAAATGGGGAAGATGTCGATTATGTGTAAAACCGGGTCCACACCTGTAAACCTTTCGATGATGATTTTCGTTTACTGACACTTCTCCTACCACTACTTCTCCTACCATTCACTTACACTTCTACTACCATTCAGTGACACTTCTACTACCATTCAGTGACACTTCTATTACCATTCGCTGGCATTCTACTACCATTCGCTGGCACTTCTATACCATGCCGTACGCGTTTGCCAGCTTATGGGTGATGAAAATCAAGCTGAATTCAAGCTCATAATACTAA
>NC_051395.1:4646020-4648520 GCF_015228065.2 Penaeus monodon
TGAGGCAGAAATGTATGAGGGGGACAGTTCACAGTAGCATTATAGTTTTTTTGTATGATTAGCTGGATCGGCAGCGGTGATACGAAGAGAGGAAGTGACGGGCGTGGGTGGCTGCGATGCTGAGGATGTAGATGGATATGTAGGTCCAGACGAAGGAATATAGGATACTGAATTAATATTAACATTGGAGTCTCGTCAGATTTGCCATGCACACGCTTTAGATTTGTTGATTACCCGTCTTGGATAAAATAGGTTCCTTCCCGACGGCGAGTATCGTACGCTTCTACTCATGGGCTTCGTTGTCCACCTTGTCGTAATCTGTTTAAAATGGGGAAGATGTCGATTATGTGTAAAACCGGGTCCACACCTGTAAACCTTTCGATGATGATTTTCGTTTACTGACACTTCTCCTACCACTACTTCTCCTACCATTCACTTACACTTCTACTACCATTCAGTGACACTTCTCCTACCATTCACTTACACTTCTACTACCATTCGCTGGCACTTCTACTACCATGCCCGTACTGACGTTTGCCAGCTTTATGGGTGATGAAAATCAAGCTGAATTTCAAGCTTCATAATTACTAATAAAAAAACATGCTACGGCAATTTAACTAACGGCCAATAAGCTTAGATAAGATATGTACTATTACCCAATGTGTTCGACACTCCCTCAACGAGAAAATACGTTTTGTATGCTTAAACAGAAAATTTCATCTTGCAAATTTCGTATTCCATGTGTTCTTTACACAATCACGTTAAAATACCTTAATAATAATAATGATTACGAATGACTGATTGATTATTTAACATTATCTGCCGCGTCAACAGCTAAAGTCATTGGCGGCGAATACATTGTGGGATCAAAATGCAACATCGAACTGCTAAATTGCTTCCTTTATTGCTGAAAACAAATATATCTTGGCAATGATATCTTGCGTTATTGTTTCATAAAGTTATTTCATCGGGTAACCTCCAGATATATGCGAACTACAAATAAACAGCCTTGTGCTACAATAAGTTCTATTCACTGTTAAAAAAAAAACACGTATAACTACACGGGACTAATATTTCTTAAAGGATGTTTTAAGCAAATTGACATCATTCTCAAATCTATAAATTACGTTAATCCATGCGCACAATTTGTTGTCCTTAACTTTCCTTATAGATATTATATAAAAAAAACTCAATATACTAAAAAATATTTTCCTAAAATATATAACGACACATTTTTGTATAATACGAAAACATTTACTGTACGTTCTCCACATCATTTGCATTTGAGACAAATATATTCAGCCTTCCAGCAATTTTCATTTTGTTTCAACATTGTGGAAAATTTAGCTGTTTAAAAGATCGTGAGTTACACAAACATAATGTGATTTCCACAGGTGTATATTGCACAGACATGGCACAAAGTTTACTTATGGAATCTATTTGTTTAAGCATAAGGCCGTAAATCTCACTTGCTTATTTTCAATAAACTTTCTAGGAATACACCTAAATATTTTTCAATCACTTTTTTCCACTCTCTCATTCACTTTTTTCCTTAGAAATAATTTTAAGTGTGTGAAATAGACTCTTCTTACCGTGACAGGGGATCATTTATTAAACGTGACTTGTTCCGCGTGTTCTGCCTTAACGCAAAACTTTTATTAAACTCTTTGCGCCATTAACTAAACCCACTTCGGCTAAAACACGCACCTGAAACAGGAAATTGCATCTTAACGTGATGGTGGCGTGTGGTAAGGAGCAAATTTGCATGGCTGAGATCTTCACAGTCAATTATTATTTTTTTTTATGCAATCTAATCGCTAGTTTTCCTGCTTTCCTTTTCCTTTTTCTTTTTCTTTGTACACCTAAGTACTGTTGGGTTCTCTTTGGCACTCCTAGAAATTTCTCTGGCCCTCGCACCGAAAAGGTTGCCGACCCCTGCTTTAGGGCATGCAAGACTAAGAGCCAAACTTCTTGCAACTTAAATGTATACAAAGCCATGAGCCAAACTTCTTGCAACTTTAGGGTATACAAGGCTATGGGCCAAATTTCTTGCAACTTTAGGGTATACAAGGAGATTAACCAAACTTCTTGCATCTACCTAAAGATCACCACTCGTTTGTCACAAAAACTCATAAATATCAGAACTCATAAGGTATTAGATAAGAAGTCTATGACTATTCTGTAATGTAAAACTATTGTCACCCCTTTTATCTGAATGTTTTAATATCTTCCATGTAACTAAAAGTCATCCCAGTCATTATTTTATAAAAGAGAGAATATGATTCAAATATAGGTAATACGATCTGTCCGCTCGTACACTTTCGGACAGCTGTTTTTCTGAGCTTGTCCAATATCATTATATATATTTTTTCTCTGCGTTTTATTAGCTTGATGATTTTCATCTGTACTGTTTGTTAATATGTAACCTAAAATGGTTTCGATGTATTTTTGAACGTAAATAAAATTCAATAACTAGTGTCAGAGTTTCTCTTTTCGAAAG
>NC_051395.1:4655470-4664561 GCF_015228065.2 Penaeus monodon
TTTTTTTAAAAATAATAAAAATTTTTTTAATTATATAATTTAAAAAAAAAATTTTTTTTTTAAAAAAAAAAATTTTTAAATTTTTTTTTAAATTTTAAAAAAAAACTTTTTTAAAATTTTTTTTTAAATAATAAATAATTATTTTAAAAAATTTTTTTTTAAAATTTTTTTTTTTTAAAAATATTATATTATAATATATATGTATACATATATTATCATGTATATATCTTAGTATTTATATATATATGTAATATATATATATACTATATATATATATAATATATGTATATATCATATATATCATATAATATCATATATATATATATATTATATATATATACTATATATATTATATAATTATATATATAATATATTATATATAATATCTATATAATATATATATATATATATATATATGATAAATATATATATATATTATAGATATATATATATATAGTTATATATTATATTTTATATAATTATATATAATGATAATATATATATATATATATATATTATATATATATATAATTATATATATATATATATATATATGTATGTATGTATGCGGTCCCAGGCTAAACTGTAGGAGATCTCAGAGCAGCAGGAGGCCCCAGAGGTATGGAGCCATGGATACAACTCCTACCCCTTAGCCACCCTGGGGTTAATGGACAGCTCGGGGGAGATAGGCCTTGGCAGCTCTCCTCCCCCCAGATAACTCACTGGTAACGCATATAATAGATGGATATGCTTTGGGTAGGGGTGCTGTCCCTCCCACCCAGCAAGTGAGGTGGGTTGTGGGTCCCATTGGGGGGCAAATGTTGGGATGCAGGATGTGAACAATAGTTACTCGTCCTGCCCGCACCCTTGTAGGCGCCAACCCAGTATGAGGCCTGTGGGGCAATGCCCAAGGGAACCCACAGCCTGCCGCCTGCGTGGGTGGCAGAGGTGACGTCCACTCGGAGCGACCGCTGGAGACTTAAACTTAGGGGAGCTATCTGGTCCTTGTAGCACCCTAAGCTGTTACCTCTGCTATTGAGGGAACTAGAGCGGTTGGGAGTTTAGGTGGCTGCCCTCTTGGAGGTGAGAAGGCCTGGCAGCGGCATGATCACTATGGGTGGGTACACCTACTACTGGTCGGGTCGTTTCCAGCCAACTTCAACCCTCGATAGTTGAGGTAACACCGGCTGATGAGTGTATTATGGCATTGAGACTGAAGCATGCATTTGGCTTCGTGTCTAATATTGCTCGATGTGAGGGGAAAAAAGCGCTCTCTATGCATTACAATGAGGCGCAGCCCTTGGCCTAGATTCTCCTGACTCAAGACCAAGATTCAGGACTTTGGGGGCCTGTTAGGGGTGAGCTCGTTCAGTCGATACCATGCATGGCGGTGAGGACGTTTAAATCACAAAGAAGCTTTCATACTTTGGTATCTAGTCCATAATTTCTGGCCTGTCAGAGAAAAGCCCCAAGAGTCATAGTGACGGATTGGTCTAGCAGCTAGGGACCCATGACTCCATCACTAGGCATATTGGTGATTGTCGGTACCTATGCGAAGGACCAAGCTCGTTGATCTTCAAGACCTTGATACTGCCATTTTTGCCCATGGGAGTGAAACCTGGACTATATCTAGGCCCGTTAAAAAAAAGGGGTCCCCTCGTCGTGATGACCTTTTAGTAACAAGTCTCGCGCCGGACTCATGGGGTACAGTTGGCAAGACCATGTGTCTCACAACCGACGGCTAAGCTCCCTCGGAGACTGGCTATGGGACCTGTTACTCTTGCATAATCTGGACCCGCCCAACTCAGGCTATATGGGTACCTAGCTCGTTTCCCTGTGGATGACCTTGCCCATCAGATTGTCTCTCTGCGAGACAATCCTGAGTGGAGGAGGCTCGTGGGACGACCTAGGATGTCATGGCTTGGGCAGCTCGAACAGACCTATAGCAAGGAGTTAGACAGGAGACGAGGGCCTGCCTGGAGACTCGCCATGAGGGACACGTTGTGTCTGGAAGCGAAGGGTGGATGCGGCTATGCAACCCCGTCGGCGTTAGCCCCTTGATGATGATGATGATATACATACATACATGCATACATTCATACATACGTACGTACGTACGTACGTACGTACATACATACATACATACATACATACATACATACATACATACATACGTACATACATACATACATACATACAGACATACATACTACAGTTACATACCTACATACATATACATACATAACATACATTGTGTATATAATATATGTGCAGTGTGTAGGTATGTGTGTTGTGTGGGTGTTGTGTGGTTGTGTGTGTGTGTGTATGTGTGTCGTGTGAGTGTGGTGGGTGTGTGTGTACTGTGATACTTCGATTATTTTACATTTACTGTTAAGGGATATAAAGAGAAAATCTCGCAGATTTAATTTATGTGACAAAATATCAAACGAGGCCTTATTAGCGATACAGAGCGCGAACGACGCTGTTGTCATGGAAACGGATTTTCGCTTGACTTAACAAACGATCTAAAGAGATTAGCTTGGGAAACCGAAATGCCTGAGAGAATAATAATTAAAAAGATGAAAATTACTAATGACAACAATGATAGCAATGTTAATAATAATGATAATAGTTATGATGCCGATGTTGATCAATGTCACCGATATATTGGAAGACGATGTCGCATGAAGATGATGACTGAATGAAGATGAAGTCATAGAGATGAAGATGAATGATGATGACGGATTATGATGATGGTGATGAATGATATGAGGAGAAATGAGACCCCGTGATGAAAATGAGATAATGACAACAACAATAGAAATATAAATACAATTTTATTTTCAAATTACACAAACCCAAAGAGAAAGACGCAAATTGACTCTGACCGCCTGCCCTACATTTCATAATGAGCTTCACAATTAGACCACAAAATTGGGTCAAGGGAAGCCGAAGTATCAGTGAAATATTAAGTGAACTTGAGTTGGTATCTTACAGCGTCAAAATTGCTTTCATAATTATAAAACAAACTCTAGATATAACATCGCACATAGATATTCTTATTTTTCTGTACAATATTTTTCGAGGCGTACATGTAGGGACGAGAGTTAACTATAATTCTGCGTAAAGATTTGGACCATAACTAGTCTATATATATATATATATATATATAATATATTATTCTACTCATATATATATTTATATATATATATATATATAATATACATAATATTGTATATGTATATGTTAATATATAATTTATAATATAATATATATATATATAGATATATATCTAGTACTATATATTTATAATACAATATACTATGATATACCATATATCATGAATTCATATATGTATGATATCTATACATTTATATATACTATATATATATATAGTATATATATATATATCATTATATAATCTATACTATAATATATATATATATATATATATATTATCTATACTAGATGTGTGTGTGTGTGTGGTGTGTGTGTGTGTGTGCGGTAGACAAATATAATGTCTGTTCATATATATATATATATATATATTACTATTATATATACTATATATATATATATATATATAATATCTATATGTATGTATACTCATCTATATAGTATATATTTGGATAGATGATCGATAATATTTATATATATGTACACCCACCAGCACACACACACACATCACACACCACACACACACACACACACACACCACAACACACAGGTACAACCACACACACACACACACACAACACACCCACACAAACACACACAAACAAAAACAAAACACACACAGGCAAAACACAATCACACACACAATTAATGGAGCGAAACAAAAAAAAAAAAAACGAGTACAGAAAAAGCAACAGCATCTCAGTGAAAAGGGACCTAAAAGATCGCACAGTCGAAGGTGAAAAAAAACAAGAATCTTCCCTTTTCCTTGAGAGATCAGCCCTTCGTCCCAAGGGAGTAAACGCTGGACTCCTTCCACTACTGATTATCTTCCTAAGGGTCTTACTGTCCTGAGGAACAGAGTTATTTATTCGCTGATGGGATCGGGAGGCGACGCCTGCGTAGGAGTATTGTTTGCCCTAAGAAAATGGTCAACACACAACTCGTGTGTGTGTGAATTATATATATATATATATACATATATATCATATATATAGTATATACTCTGTTCTTATATATAGATATATATATATGATATAATCATATTATAACATATTTCACATATATATATATATATATACTATATATATAATAATATATATATAATTAATATATTATACTATTCTCTATATATATTTTTATAAATCTATTACATAATATATATATATTATATATACACAAGCATACATGTATAACATAAATACTTACTCTTATATATATATATCATATATATATATATAGATATATTAATATATTATCTTATATCATATATATATATATAACAATGATTACCTAATAATGGGGAAAGATCATTGGTTATAAGACAGTAACATGCCGCCATTATATATACAAATATACATATCTTATATCATATATATATTCTCACTATATATATACATATATATATTATATATATAATCTATATTCATATATATATATATCCTCTGGTTGTGTCTGGTGTGTGTTGTGTGTTGTGTGCGTATATATGATATATATGTAATATATTTATGTATACACACACACACATACACCACACACACACACACACATAATAATATCTATATATATATTAGTTACCATTATATATTATATATATCTATTATATATATATTATATATATATATTATACGCTATATATATGTATGTGCATATGTACATAAATATACCTATATACTTTAACTGTAATATATTACTATCATATATATATATATATATATAACTTCATGTAATCATATATATTATGATATATATAATTATAATATATATTTACTACATATAGATAGACTGTATATATATATCATTTATATATACGTATGATATATATAGTATATATTATCTTCCTTATACCTATGATAATATATATATATATATATATATTATATATATATATATAAAGATATATATATCTATATATATATATATATATATATATATATATATATATATATATGTTATTCATATAAGACGCTCGCGGTAGCCGAATGGTTAGGCTCGACTCAAGACTGTCACGACGGCAATCTGAATTCGAGTCGAGTTCACCGACCGCCGCGTTGTTTCCTTGGGCCAAGAAGTTCACCTTATTGCCTACCTAGCCACTGGTGGCCAAGCCAGCCCAAGTGAAGTGCGTGGTCTCAAGCCGGATGAATAGAGAGAATGATTACCTAAAAGGTACACCGGCAATCTCCGTGGCAAGGACTGCGAAAAACTACCACGTACTCACTCCAAGAGCAAGCACAACATGAAAAAACTACAATTAAGTATATAATAATATATATATCATTATTTAATTATAATAACATATATGATATATATCATATATTCTAATTATTCATATATATATATATTATCTCATTCATATGTTATACGGATGAATATACATCTTATATATATATATACTATATATATATATATATATATATATACTAATATATATCTGATTATTATATATATAGATATAGTATATACATATATATTATATATACAGTATTTTTTCTTTCTTTTCTAACAGCCATTCATTCCACTGCAGGACATAGTGTCTCTCTCATTCATACTGAGAGGTTATATGGCCATTGCCATACCGTTTGCCTGACTTCTGGATGCCCTTCCCCTCAATCAAGCCGCGGAGGACGAGGGGGTTGACACGGCGGCGACTATCACCACGACACATGCGTTGACCTTCTCAAAGCGATATGTCGTTTTCTCGGGCTCGAGCAAGCAGTCAAATCACAGGCATTTTTACGACTGCCGCGTTGGAGAATTGAACTCGGGACCACAAAGATCGGAGTCCAGTGCTCTAACCACTGGACCATCGCAGCAGTCATACATATTATATATTTACATATATATATATGTGTATAATATATGTTTCATATATATATATATATATATTTATTATACTATATATCTATAATATAGACATATATATAAATATATATATATATAATATATATAATACATTATATACTAGATATATATATCAGTATATATATATATATATATATATAGTCGATGTACACATATGTGTGTGTCTGTGTGTATGTGTGTGTTCATGACACACGCACACACAGACACACACACACCCCCACACACACACAACACACACACATATATATTCATATATATATATCTATATATATATATATATATATTATAATATATAGTTATATATATATATGTACTATATATACGAACACACAACAACACACACACACACACACACACACGCACAAACACACCTACACACCACACACACACAACACACACACACTACTATATATATATATATACGTATAGATATATTATATATATATATAATTATATATATTATTATATTACATTATATATATATATATATATATCTCTATATATATAACATATATATAATTATTAATATATATATTATATATATCTATACCTACTCTCTCTATCTTTCTGATCTACACATACATCAGTGAATACATATGCATATATATATATATATATATCTATATATATATATCTTCAAATATATAGTATATATATCATATTTATATATATATTATATATTATATATATATATATATACTTTATATATATACATTATTATATATATATATATATATAGATAATATATTATCACTCATATGAATACTCTATATTATATATTATCTATATATATATTCTATTACTAATATTTTAATATATTAATATATATATAGTCTTTGTGTGTGTGTGTGTGTGTGTGGGTGTGTGTGTGTGGTGTGTGTGTTGTGTGTGTGTGTGTGTGTGTGTGTGTGTGTGGTGTGTGTGTGTGTTTGTGTTGCGTGGATTATATATGGATTATAACATAATATGTTCTCCATCTTCTAATTTACAACCCACCAGACAACACCCCCAGACAACACCATATATGTGTGTGTGGGAGGTAAGTGTAGTGTGGTGTGTGTGTCTGTGTGTGTGTGTGTGTGGGTGTGTGTGTGTGTGTGTGTGTGTGTGTGTGTGTGTGTGCGTGTGCGTGTGTGTGTGTCCACCGTACCTTAAGTCGTATCGCTTACGGCTGAGCTGATCGGTGAGGTGTGTGTGTGTGTGTGTGTGTGTGTGTCGTTGTCTTTGTGTGGTGTGTGTGTTGTTTGATTCTTGTGTGTGTGTGTGTGTGTGTGTGTGTGTGTGTGTTGTGTGTAACCCTAAAGTGTGTATTATCCAACCCGATTTACCACTTTCTTTATTCAATGCTCCTTCTAGTTCTCATCAAATCATATTAGAAATACTACCACTGATAAACCGAGGTTTTCACATCTCTGTGTGCACATCACTGCAAAATTTCCATTACCGAATGCTAAGAGGAAAAAATATTCTCCAGACCTCACAGCAGATTTTTTTTTTCTTTTAATCCATCTTGCTTTGGTCTACGGGTCCCCCTTTTTTCCTTTCCTGATTTTGTAAACAATACTCCGTACCAAGACTTATACACGTTGCAGTTCTTTCATCTGTGTTTAACGGCGCAGTAGTACCCTTAGTTGCCTTTACTTCTCGATATAAAGAGAATACAGACGAGATATCCAGTACAGAGCTTATTTCCGGGTCCTGAAGATGGTTTTTGATTTATAACGGAGATCCTTGAGTGAAAGGTATACAGTGCAACTCTCTGTGGGATCGGGATACAAGGTTACGAAAGCCCCTTGTTGAAAATCATATCGATTCATGAGTATTGATGAAAGCAACGCTTAGCTGACTGTTAATAACTTACAGGCTTTGGTTATGTCGCTTCAGATGCCGATACAGTATACTATCTCTTCCTTACTTTGGTATGCTGCATTTCATGTAACCATTTCCTCTTCCTGTCAGCATATGTTTTCAACTAAGAATGTAAACACGATACGAGTACGTATATAAAATGAAACACTACCACAATGGAAGCGAATTCCTCATCGCACGTAGTAAAAAGTGAAGTGGATCCCGTTTCTCTTGTGGCGATATTGCATTTTAAATGGCTTCAGCACAACGTAATTACTGTGTACTTGAGTCGACGTTATAATTACTGCCTCTACCATCCTTGTGGCGAAAATGGTTTCTCCGTCTTGCTTTCCATGCAAGGTTGAATGTTCCTGATACTGTTACAGACAACTTTCATTAAACTTGAAACTAGAAAATCGCTGCTCACCACAACGAAGTCCAAATGCTCCGTTCGTACATGACGGCTCATCTGCTGTGACGTCAGTGCAACAAATCAGTGGCAATGTTATACAGCATTCCTTGTGTGGCAAAATATCGAGATTGGTAACTTTATATATACGAACTTTTGATCATGCTTGTATGTATAGCGGCTCGAACAGAACAAATAAATGATGACGTTTGTTCTTTCTTTTCTCCTCTCTCTTTTCAGCGCCACCTCGACAAAAAATAGTCTATCTAACAAGCAATACGGTCTAAGTCGTAGGGGTTCGCTAAGAACCATGGTACAGTAGAGAACGTTATATATATTTATGTTTTTCTTTACATCTTTTTCTTCTGCTCTTGTTTTACCGCTGTCACTTTTTCCAGCTTATAAACTTGCCTAACCTTTACCTAGCCAAAGCCAATCCATTTAAATCACTGGCTGCTACTTTCTTGAAAAAAAATATCGTATTCGTCTGTTCTCCCGTTGGTAACACAAACGAACATAGCTGTGAAAAAGTCTTACCGTTTTCCTCCTGCGAGCTGCCATCTTTCCATGTAGGAATAAGCGCCGAGATGTCGTTGTTTGTTTTTTGTTTTTTTGACGTCATCAGTCCTGATGTAGCAACTTCTTCCCCCGTTACCTATTTCTTCTCGCATTATGGTGAGGGCAAGATTTCTTCCATCTCCAGATGTTGCAATATGGGGTGATTTATGAGATCTATGGTGTTTGTTTTGTGAGTTGATGAATTTTAGTCACCTGGTTGTTTAGTTTATTAATTAT
>NC_051395.1:4669661-4674661 GCF_015228065.2 Penaeus monodon
TATATATATATATATATATATATGAGCACGACCACGTAGATTGATTAATTAAACCTACGAAAAAAACGAGCGGCAGAGACACTATAAACGCAATTTGTAATGTTCTAATGTGGAAGAATTATTAGATCTTACAAACTTAGAAAGGCATAAAAGCGTAAAGCACTAAGATCAATATAGAAATAGAAACCATTACTACGAATAGTAACAAAGTGAAACCAGACACTGCGACGTGGTACTTGCTAAAATACTTTTGCGTGTCAGACGTACTGCCAGACGTAGTTTTCGACGTGGTGTCAAACATGGTGTCAAACGTACTGCCAGACGTGGTGTCAGACGTATTGCCAGACGTGGTGTCAAACGCGGTGTCAGACGTACTGCCAGACGTGGTGTCAAACGTGGTGTCAGACGTACTGCCAGACGTAGTTTCCGACGTTTTTTGACACGTGGTGCAAGACGCAGTTACAAATGTATTGTCAGACGTGTAGATGAATCTAAATGCAGACGGCAGCGCAGCAAATAAATGAACATTTGAGTTACAGTCCTGCATTCACTCAGACCACCTAAGAGTACAAAGAACGACGCGTCTGTTTGATTTCATCTGATACACTGGAAGAAACAGAGACACTGCATCCTCTTTTGCTATATAAAAATGACCCTATTCCTAGAATATCATTAACCCAATGTCAAACGCATAACAAATTACCATATGAAATTACAGCAATTATATAATACTATATGGAAATAGTACAGTATTATTTAAGTATTAATTTGTGTTGAGAAAAGAATAATGTGTCCATATTTGAAGATTTGAAGATTTGAAGATCTGGTTAAAACAATGGTCTTCATCTACACTGGTGCGTATTTTTTTCCATTGTTATTACTATTGTTGTTGTTGTTGTTGTTATCATTATCATTATCATTATCACAATCATAATCATAATCATAATCATAATCATAATCATAATCATAATCATAATCATAATCATAATCATAATCATAATCATAATCATAATCATTATCATTATCATTATCATTATCATTAACATGATTATGCTTTATGCTTTATGCTTTATGCTTTATGCTTTATGCTTTATGCTTATGCTTATGATTATGATTATGATTATTATTATTGTTGTTGTTGTTCTTATTATTATTATTATTATTATTATTATTATTATCATTATTATTACTGTTATTATTATTATTATTATTATTATTATTATCATTATTATTATTATTATTATTGTTATTATTATCATTTTCCATATTAGTATAATTATTGTTATGATGATCATGATTTTATTATTTTTATCATTATCATTATCATTAGCATTATTATTATTATTATTATTATTATTATTATTATTATTATTATTACTACTATTATTATTACAATTATTATCATTATTATTACTACTAATACTACTACAACTACTACTACTATTATCATAATTATTATTAATACTACTACTAACACTACTATAGCTATTATTATCATTATTATTATTATCATTATTATTATTATTATTATTATTATTATTATCATTATTATCATTATTGTTATTACTATTGTTATCATTACTGTTGTTATTATTATTATCATTACTATTATGATCAGTATTATTATTATTATCCATATTAGTATAATCATTATGATGATGATGATAATTGTTATTATTATTATTATTATTATCATTATCATTGTCATTATTATTATTGTTATTATTATTATTATTATTATTATTATTATTATTATTATTATTATTATTATTATTATTATTATTATCATCATCGCTATTATTATTACTAGTGCTATTATTATTATTATTATTATTATTATCATTATTATTATTATTGTTATTATCATCATCATCTCATCTTCCTTATTATTGTTATCATTATAACTAATGTTATTATTATTATCCTTATAACCCTTTTGATTTTCTGACAATTATTATCATCATACTTATCATTTAATGATAATTATGGTTATCATAACTTTCTCTCATCATCAGAGTTATTATTGTGATTATCATTATTAGCATCACAGTCATTATCTTTATTTTCTTCATCATTATTATCATCTTCATTATGATAATTATGAACATCATTATTCTTATTACCATTTTCACTCTTATTATCATTATCACCACTGACATATCGATTATTCATAATCCTATTATCATTAATGTTATCATGAGAATTATCATAATCTCCATTAACCTTGTTGCACTGTTTTATTATTGTTATTAATACTATTTTGTTTTTATCCGTTTTTTTTTCAAAATAGAATTTAATTCGTGTTTCTTTAGTTAACCAGACTTCAGTATTTTTCATAATTTCCTGGAAGAATGATTTAATTCAAATACGTTGCTGGCGTATCTCTACGGATAAAACACCCTTCTTCCACGTACAACCCATGGACTCCACTTCAAGTTATTAATAGTAAGCTTGTCCGAAAGATTCTTCGAAAAAGATCTTGGGTGGTATTCCCAAAGGAGTGTTCTTAGCAGGATTGTCTGTGACTTGCACTGTTCACGTTGCAACTGGAATCATCGTTTCGTACGGACCCTATGTTGGGAGTTTATTCCACTGCATATGGTGATATTGTAATGAATCTCAATTATATTGTAGGGATTGTGTTATACGTTTAACAACTTTAAATACACACAAGACATTAATGTTTTTTCTGTGAGGACATTGCAGGGGGAAAAAATGGTGGAAAGGACTCGGATAACGTTTGACAAACACACACACACACACACACACACACACACTCACACTCACACTCACACTCACACTCACACTCACACGCACACACACACACACACACACAAAAAAAAAAAAAAAAAAGCGGCCACCTTTTTCCCGCTGTGCAGCTATCCTGGATGGAAAATAAAGAAAAAACAACACTAAAAAAAAATGGGATTTGAAAGCTCCTAACCATAGGCTTTTTTTTCGTAGTATCTCCAAAACCCCTACCCTTTAATAGACTTTGATGCATCCTCAAAGACTGATGCCCTTGGCGCGCGCAGTATTGGAACCTGTTGGAACATATTTTCGTTATTGTATACCTCTAGCTTGATACAGTGTGATACATTCCGGCCAGCCAATCAAAGCGCTTTGCTTTTTAAATATATTTCACGTATGTCTTAGATAGATATTTATATTTTTAACATGTACGAATCGATGCGTATATTTCTTGATGTGAATTTCATATATAGAATTGTATTAGATGATACTATGTCTTTTTTAGCAGTACATGAGATACGAGTTTACTCCACATCGGTAAAATTCTAAGTCAATCTTGGTCGCTTAAACATGATAAGAATTTTCAACGTGTTCGAGTCATGTGATGTGGTATCAACTTCGCTGGGAGGAATATCTTTAAAATAATTCCGCGTGTTACAATAAAGGCCTAATCTGTATATTCCCATTTCTTATTCTATTTTACGAGCTGAATAGGATGAGCTTGAATCGTTAGACATTGTGTACATATACTTACACACTGAGACGAAGGCAGAAGATCCAAATTAAGATCATATTATTTGTAGATATTATCATGTACTAATTGTTTGTTTGAACATCAATTAAAGAATTTTCATTACATCATATATATATATATATATATATATATATATATATATATATATATATATATATATATATATATATATATATATATATATATATATATATATATATATATATATTATATATATATATATATATATATATATATATATATATATATATATAATGTATATATGTATGTATATAATATATATATGCATATATATATAGCAAAGCTCCAGCAAGTTCTAGATAGAAACTAAAGGGCTTATACAAAAACGCAGGATCATGAAAATATCGTCAAACAGGAACAAAATAGAATTAACCGAACTAACAAGGACTATAAATAAAAAGAAGAGGAAAGATATACGGAAATTCAGTACTCAAATAAGGTACTAGCATGAAAACAGCTAAAAGGAGACTCGCAATAGGGGCAAATCAATAGTAAGCAAAAAAGTAACCAGACGGAGAAGTGACGTATAATAAGAATGAAGTCATAAGAGTAGTGGAAGACTTTTACAGGGATCTATACAACTCAAATGAACAGCCACGGATAGAAGCGAATGCGGTAACTAGAGACGTACCTAACATCACAACAGAAGAAATAAAAAGAGTGCTTAAAGGCATGAAGAGAGGGAAAACACCAAGGAAGATGGAATTAGTATAGACCTTATAATAGATACAAGAAACTAGCAAATCTTTTTAACAAATGCCTTATCAACTCCGAAAGCATGATAAAATGCAGTAGTTATTTTGATAAATAAAAAAGGATAGACAGGATCTAAAAAATTACCGACCAATAAATCGAGAGAGCATTATATTAAAACAGTTTCTGAGTATCTGAAGTCCAAAAGAAAGAAGCGAAAGCGCAAACATGAGCTGACATTTTGATATGTCTGGTTGAAGTTCAGTGCAACGGAATGAATAAAAGGAGTTATTCCTCCTCCTCGATTGCTGGCTCCGTGAATGAAGAAGAAATTCTAGTTACTTTGTTTATACCCCTTTGGTCGTGCGATTCCCTACACCGTAATAGGATGTCTGTCGGTGTAGGCTGTCGTTGGGAGCAGTGGCTGTGAGGATACACGTAATGTGAATTTCATACTAAGAGACGACGATAACTTTATGCAAGAAGCAGACGAGAATATCGAGAAAATGATTACCTAAAAAAGGTAACACCGGCACTCTCCGTGGAAAGGAACTGGGGACCCTACCACGTACTCACTCCAAGAGCATCACAACATGAAAACTACAATTAAATATCATGCTGTGACCACGGCGGCTCAAACATGAACCTACCGTAAAAAAAAAAAAAAAGCTTCCTTTTAGTTACTTACAAACTATTCACAAAAGTCATCATAACTCGCATCTCTGATAGCCTGGTTTCTAACCAGCTTAGAGAACAGGCAGGCTTCCGTAGTAGATTCTCT
>NC_051395.1:4722161-4727161 GCF_015228065.2 Penaeus monodon
TTATCGCTTTCCCTTTTTTTATTACCTTTTCATTCTTCATTTCAATCTCTCCTTCATCTGTAGGATATAGGATTTATTTATTTATTTATTCATTTACTACTACTATTATTATTATTATCATTATTGTTATTATTATTATTATCATTATCATTATCATTATCATTATCATTATCATTATCATTATCATTATCATCATCATTATTATTATTATTAACATTATTTATATTATTATTATTATTATTTACGTTTTTTTTTTTTTTTTTTTTTTTTTTGGATGGAGGATTTTTCCCCCTTCTTTTCTTCTGTGTAAGTATACCACGTCACGGGATTTCAGAGTGTTGTTACGTGTTTCCTGAAAGCGCTTGGGAGATCCTAGAGCAAATAGGAGTAATCTCATTTTTATCTTTTTGCTTCGTATGTTCATGCATGATTTGTCAGGTATTCATTTCCAAGGGATTAGTAATAATCCGGGGAGATATTGTAAGCTTGTTTCTTGGATTTATAGATATTCAGTGATGTGTACGCACTATGCATGTACGTGCACACACATACATGCATCCACACACACATGCATGCACGCACTCACTCACTCACACACTCACTTACTCACTCACTCACTTACTCACTCACTCACTCACTCACTCACTCACTCACTCACTCACACACACACACACACACACACACACACACACACACACACACACGCACACACACACACACACACACAAAAAAAAAAATCGTTTATCTCTCTCCCTCTTCCTGAAGCGAAAATAATAATAATCTAAAAATAATTAGAATTGATATATTCAACATATATCTTTCTTTCTTCCATTTGCCTTTACTTCCTAGAAATACTTTCCAAAACGTGTCTTTAACATGTTTTTTTTTTTTTTTTAAGAAACCAATGTGATACTTTGTAATAAGAACCTCTTCTTCGTAAAGACATGAAAACACAAGTTGTTACCATCGTTAACGGCAAATATCTTTATCTGCAACTCCTTTGATGTTGAAATATCGGTTACGAAAGTTCCTTGCACGATCCGGGAACAGAAAAAAGTAATCTTCGTCTAGAAAAAGCAACAAAGAAAACAAATGAAAAATAACAAAAAACAAAGCGAATGTCTCAATTAGTTTGCTAAAATCCATTATTCATGTCCTGATCTTCAAAAAAGCGTCTGTTAGAGAAACAAAAATAGCAAGGAATTTCCTTGAAAGGGGAATCTGTAAAATCTCTCGAACAATGAACCCAAGTGAGAGATCGTAAATATTGGTGTTCCCTGATAATTTCTCATGCTCCTAAATACAGATAAATAAATACATTAAATGATAGAGAACAGATAGTATAAATGAATAAATATATAAACGCACATATATTATAAAAAACTAAGAAAAAATGCTTCGGATATATAAGAAAATGTTTTTTTTCTCTTGTTGTTGGATGTGTTAAGTCTCTCTCCTCTGAGTCGGAAATGTCTTTTTTCCTAATGATCTGTTGGTTTAATGATGACACGAGGGAGTCGATCCGCAAGAAAATGAACTGGAAACATTAGGAATTTCTTTATTAAATAGCCGTTGAATTCAACTGCGAGAGATCATTAAATCCAAGATAGAAAGTTCGAATACTCGAGACCATTAAATCTATCAAAGAGATCTCGAGACCATTAAGTCTAATAAAGAAAGATCGAGACGGTCAATTTTAATTTAAAAAGCTCGAGGCCACTAAATCTAATTTAGAGAGCTCGGGACAGTTAAATATCCAATACAGAAAGCTTTCTACGTGCAATTTTCCTTCGGTAAAGGCACGGTCACACGAGCGCTTATTCCAGCAGCCAGTGTGTGATATGATCGACCATTCGATCTAACCTTGTTGGCGATTTCCCAACTTGCTGGTCACTCGGGCGAACAGAACCATCGCCTATGCGCTCGATTTCAGCAACAAACATGGTGTCTATCATGTTCCCCCGCGGCCCTTCTCGCAGGTCAATTGTCATCTGCTGCAGAAGTGGAGGCTCGATGATTACTAAAACGGCGTGTGTTGGTTCGTTCGTGGTTGTAGAGAAGAAATAGTAAAGGTGGGTATCATAATCTGTCGAAAGTACTTCGTTCGGAGGGTGAATAGAGGCAAGCTCTTTTGAGGAACTTGCATGTAAACAAACATAATGTCACGGATACTTTCAAACGGATTCCGGTTAAAAATAACAAACGCTTTAAAAATATATATAAGGACATAAAATACAATATCTATTTTAAAATCATATTAATCGATATCTATATGATCATTATTATTTTGTGTAGTTGGGTATTCTTTTCATAGCACACCACAGACACTTTCCGGCAAACGATACCTATCATCCGCTTCTGACAAGTAGATAATGCGAATCCGTTAGATAAGGGAAAATTGAAATATCCCCGACTTATCGCTGAATAAGAAGATAAAGAAGAAGAAGAAGAAGAAGAAAAAGAAAAAGCACGTGTGGCAGCCCCTTATGTCGAGGAATCAGCATAATGTCCGTTGTTATGAAATTCTAGTTGAACGGCCTCTGTTATCCGGCCTGTTTGTCGCTCTTCTTCCTCGCTAAAAGGAATAATATCATATCTTCTCTGGCCGTAAATTTAGGAATTATATTTTGTCTATTTTTCTGGACGATGCGCGGGATTCACTGTAATGCTCCGTAAAAAGTTGTATTATCATGGCCTATTTTTCTCGACATTACTCTCAAACAATCTCCATTTTTTCTTGCGTGTATGTATGTGTGTGTGTGTGTATGTGTTTGTGTGTGTATGTGTGTGTGTGTGTGTGTGTGTGTGTGTGTGTGTGTGTGTGTGTGTGTGTGTGTGTGTGAAAACATTCCATTTAGACCTCCCATATAACTAGAGTTGCATGACGACTGTGGAGCTCATGAGGCAGTCCAAAAGTTATATTTTCTTCCTAGTGATTTTTCTAATAAATATTTTCCAACAAAACTTTCAATAAACATTAAGACAACTTCTTATACGTATTGCGTAGGTCGATATAATATTATGTCTGTTATGAGACACTTGATCTTGTTTCAGTAAATACGCCGAGGATCCCGATTCTCGACTATGTTGATACTACAAAATTCCAACGATCTATAAACGACTATTGGAAAAGTATTACATTACATTATATTGCTTGTATTATACGTACACATCATTATTACGGCTTCCAGTTCTTCGGAATTCTTGCAAAACATCTTTATTTACTTCCATACGAAGGAAAAGTCTTTCGTATACTGTCATTCCTTATTCGTTAATTGTTGTTGAGAAAGAGGTTATTGGAAAAAAAAGGAGTGACTTTGCAATATATTCTTTATAATGCGAAGAATATTTCTTCTTTGGCAATACCTTCTAAATCTCCTAGATAAAAAAGTCTGCCCGAAAAATAGTTATCATAGCACTAGTACAGTTCATATCATAAACGTAAAGTTTGATCTCATCCTTTGCTGAATTTTTTCTCTTCTACCTCACTATATATAAAATTATTTATTGTTTTCTCCTTTGTTATCATTCTTCGATCTAGTTTTTCTTTTGTTATTATTTTCGTTCTACTTTCTCTTTTGTTATCATCTTCGTTCTAGTTCCTCTTTTGTTAACATTCTTCGTTTTAGCTTCTCTTTTGTTACCATTCTTCGTTCTATTAATTTTCATAAAAGAGTTACGGTTGCATCGAGAACATTTTACCCTTTTCAAATATTTTTCAGCAGTGTCACAAAGAAGCAGACAATCTTCGCTGATTATTTCCGACACAAGCTTACAATTACTCTATCTCAAAAGTAGTGGAAAATCGCCTCCCAACGTCTTTCACAACCCATTTCTATCCTTCGAGATAATCAGCTTGTAAAGTAGATTAGTGTTATTTCTTTGGGATTTCCTGATTATTTTCTCTAACAACTTTGGTATGAGAAAGTAATGTTGTATCTTATAAAAATTGGGACAAATCTGAAAGATGGGAGTCACTTCCTACCAAGGATCTATTCCCCAAGAATTTCTTGTATGATATCACACTTGATGGATAGTTATACAATATGCCATTATATATATATATATATATATATATATATATATATATATATATATATATATATATATATATATATAATGGAGTTTTCATCTCAAAGTTATATACCCGCACAAGTAGAGACACATTGGGGGGAGGCATTTTCAGCAGAAAATTATCTCGGTAGGATAACCTACATCAAAGTGTTCTTTGAGGAACCTGAATGAAGTTATGAAATGTAATTGATTTACCTGATACTTCTGAGAACCGGATGTAATTTTTTCTTTCTTTCTTTCTTTTTTCTTTTTCTGTATCGGTAATTTTCTCTAGAGTGTATAATCTTATTTTATCATTACGTGTATTAACCCAGGCCACCACCGTGACTCAAGGCATCCATGTCCCTTGACATTGTTAGGAAGGGCATCTCATAAGGCAAGTGTCCCTCAAGGACGACCGTCGTGGCCTCGATCAAAGGAGCAAAGCAGGATCATGTAACAACCTCAAGAATTTCCTGTGCGACAGTTAAGGGGAATGAAGATTAAATGTACCTTGATATACCATTTTAGACTTTGGCTCAATTCTCCTTATGAAATGGCCGTTTGTTAAGATGAATATGAAACTTGCGTTAGGGGTTGTATGCAGATTTCAACCTCTCGCCGTACCTTTCCTCCATTGCACTGATAATGAACTCGTAGAATGATCGATTTTTGCATGTTCCGAGATCCGCTAGAGCTATCTATAGCGGACGTGAGAAGCGAATTTCACTCCCTACCGCTGTAGCGATGACTCTGTTCTCTCTCAGGATAGTCGATCGTTTGATTCGAGAACAAGTATTCACGTTCTGGAAAATGATCACCGAAAGATTGAGATCACGATACGCTGCGATTGTCCATGACGATAACACCTGAGCGCGAGTGAGAACGTGTCGATGTCACGCAGAATCTGTTACCTTTTAACACATTGTAATTAGTTTTGTCACTGA
>NC_051395.1:4754135-4756635 GCF_015228065.2 Penaeus monodon
ACAGGAACCCCCCTACCTCCCATACCCCACCCGTGATCAGACCACCTACGAAACCTTCCCTTTTACATCTCCTCCCCCAGTCACAACACCCCCTACCTCCACCCCAAACCCCTCCTCCACACCCTCCACGCCCATACCCACGACCGGCAATCCTTCCCCCCCAAAACCCTCCTCCCCTCTCTCGCTGCCCGCGGCCAGCCAGCTGCCTCACGCCCTTGCTGACTCGCCGACCTTCAACTCTGCTGAGCCATCCACGTGCCCCTCAACCGGCGCTCCTAGCCAGCAGACCCCGGCCCACACAGACTCCCCCGCCTCCCCCAAGTCAACTAAGACCCCTCCCGCCGTCAGACCGAAAACCAACACACCAAAGAAGACCAAGGTTGAAGCTTCTACACAAGTAACACCCAAACGGAGCTTTAGAAAAAAACAGAACAACAAGAATAACAAGCAAATTGAACCACTCGACCCCACCCGCCACTGGGAGGAAACAGCTCAGCAGCAGGTGGAAGGGCTACCGCCCTACCGACTGCCCCCCCTCCTCCAGCAGTGCCACCAGTCATCATTAACAACTATGCAGAACGAACGAAGTCTACACAAGATGTTGATGAAGACGGTTACACCAAAGTAATATCAAGAAACCAGAGGAAAAAAGACAGAGAAAACCAAACACCAAAGCCGTTGAAGGGGGCAGATCGTCCAAACACAGTCTACCTCTACATAACCAGTTGTCACCCAGACACAAACGAAGAGGACATTGAACAACATTTATCTGAAAAGTTTGAAAACATTTCAAGTGTGAAAGCCCATAAGACAGTGATGACACATGACTACTACGCCAGCTTCACAGTGTCTGTAAGGGGAAAGGACATAAAGCCCGATCTGTTTATAGACTCTGATGCTTTCCCTGACAATGTTAAAGTGTTCTTAAACAGAAACAAGTACAAGCGCGATCAGAATGTTTGACAAGGCAACGCCGTCAGCATTACCAGTGACCAGATCGCATAATGTCCTAAAAATAGAGCATATAAATGCTCAATCTCTCCTCGGACATTTTGAGGAAATTAAAATGCTAGTTGAGGAGAGAACCATAGACATTTTATGCATAAGTGAAACATGGCTCCACCAGGAAATGGACAGTAATTTCATTAATATTCCAAATTTTAAAGTTTATAGATGTGATGCAGGGCGAGGAGGAGGAGTATGTATATATGTACGGGATACCCTGAAGTCAAACAGGATATCTGCTACAGCAGTTAGCAATACTGCTGTAGATGTCTGGGTTACCGAACAAAGCAACATGCTTCCTTCTTTTATTATTGGCGCTGTCTATAGGCACCCCCATGCTACCTCTGACTTTTGAATACATTGAAATGTGTTTAGAGAAATGTCTTTAAAACAGAAACCGCTTTTCATCTTAGGCGACCTGAATGATGATTTAACAAAATCTAATGCTAAGTTAGCTAAGATGATTAAGAAAAATAAATTTGAACAAATAATAGATAAGCCTACACGAATTACAGAAAACACCTCTTCTCTGTTGGATTAATATAACTAACAGACCAGACATCATTATTCACTTCGATGTCATCCCGTGTCATGTTGCTGACCATGAACTTATCACGATGACGTTAAATATAAAGAAAACAAAGCGACCACCAGAAATAAAAACTTTTCGCAATTTCAAACACTATAACCCTCAATCTTTCTGCGAGCTTATCTTGTCTAAAGAAAGTACTCTATCAAATATTTCACTGACAGATAATGTAAACGACCAAGTAACTATCCTTACAGAAGTTATTAAAAGCAGCATTGATGCACTGGCTCCCTACGTAACACGAACCGTCAAACGTCCTCCTGCTCCATGGATAAATGACGACATTCAGAGAGCATTCGCGATAGAAACAATGCCCACCAAGCCCTTAAAAGTAACAGAATGAGGCCGCCCTTCAGGTAGATTATAAAGTCAAAAAGAAAAATGTAAAATTACTAATTCAACGTGCAAAAAGAAATTATTTCAGAAATAAATTCACAGAATATAAGGACAACTCAAATAAAACATGGAAAATTGTTAAAACACTAGTGCCTTACAAAAAGCACCTCACTAATGATTGCATAAGGCCCATACAAAGAACCGACCATTTAATGACTTTTTTCAAAAATTGGAAAACTAACTTATGAGCAAACAATTGCTTCTAAGTTACAACAAAACATAGATCGGGCAAGGCTTACAACTAATTTTTTCAGACCACAACCAGTGAACATAGAAACAATCATCTTAGTAATAAAACATCTTCGCGAAACAAATGCTGTAGGAGCAGACGGCATTGCTTTGCGCTTTATCAGAGATAGTCTACCTGCAACTGTACATTATCTGACGGTCATTATTAACACCTCTCTTGTTACTGGTGTCTTTCCGTCGCTTTGGAAACATGGTATAGTAACACCAATTTTTCAAATCGGGGGATATAGACGATGTCAATAATTATCGCCCTATTACTAT
>NC_051395.1:4766077-4771077 GCF_015228065.2 Penaeus monodon
ATCCGCACATTCATGTACTTTCTCATACAGTACTATAATTCATCTCTAAGAACTCTGTCATAAGCTTTCTCTCTCTCTCCTTCTCTCTCTCTCTCTCTCTCTCTCTCTCTCTCTCTCTCTCTCTATATATATATATATATAAAATTATATATATATATATATATACAATATATATATATATTATATATATATATATATATATATATATATATATATATATATATATATATATATATATATTTGTGTACCTTTGTATGCTTGTACCTGTAGCTGTGAACGTCACTCATTATTCATTTATGAGGGTAATACTGGATGTGTGCATGAAATGAAAGGTAAATTATAGGTCAGGCGTGATAGGAAGGTAGTAAGGGTGCTTAACACTAAATTTGTATTGCTAATCTGTGGCGCGTACAGGGAGGCACTTTTAAATGATTAATTAAATCAATACATTGGAAACAACTTAATTTCATAAGTAAAATAGATTGCAAGGCACGGGATAGATAACGTCATTCTCTATGTAATTCTCATTACTGATAAAAAGAAAAGAATCGGAATTCCACGCACACATGCACACATACTCACACACGCACACACACGTTTGAATTTAGGATTGGATGCGTCATGCTCAGGGTGATGTCAAGGATAGGTGTGGCTAGCTTAGGTTTCTGTTAAGTACTTGCATGCTTTCCCGCTGGCTAGTGTGATGCGGTAAAGGGAGTCACTATGTTGAGGTCTCCCCTGCCAGTGCACGGTCATTCCCCCTCAAGACACCCTCATGCCTACCCAGGAAATGTTGCAGTTCTACTCTGATGTCGGGATAGCAGGAGGCCACAGAGTTACGGAATAATGGCCCGCTGGCATGTGGACACACTCTGGCTTCGTATCAGCTCACGCCCCCTTACCCCTTGGGATCAATAGATGTGTTTGTCGAAGCACTTTTTGTCTGTATGCCTCCCCCCTCCCCCCGAAAGGCCTACTGGAAGCGTTCCGGATGAATAGAAATGCCGAGGGGAGTTAAACTCCCCTTCCACATGACAAGCGAGGCAGACTGTGTCGAATTGGGAATGGACACAGGAGGGGAAAAGGGAAAATCCGCCCCAAACGTAGCTTGAGGTACGTAGGAAAAGTCTCGGTAAAGTCAGCATGTGGCTACCAAGCCTTTTAGTACGCTACCCACTTTTATACGGATCAATGTTAGGTGGCATGGTAGCGAAGGCATCCATTCTGAGTAACTAACAAGGTTTAAACACAGTGAGTCGTCTAGGTGAGGGTATGGGACATTCGCTCATGGGACATTCTTCTCTTTCCGTCAAGATAATTTAAGACCTTTTCTATAGCATCCCGCGACCCCTAACATATTGATACACAGTTTCATGTTGTATCAGGGTCGCTACAAAACACGATATCATCGAAGTTTGTACTGACATAAAACTAAGTGTTGAGTTCCGTGTCCAAATCATACAACTGCGTATTTACAATGATCACGGATATTTACTTGATTTATTGATTTAAGTATATCTACAAATCAGGATACACAGCATTTTCTTTTATATATTTGAGCTTGTTGTGTTATATTATTGACGTACAGAATAATTTTGTAGACATTCATCCCACAAAGTCAACACCACGTCATATGACTCGGACAGGTTGGAAATTCTTACCATGACGTTCCAGGAACCGTCATGATTGACTTCAAATCTTACCTATATAGAGTGAACATGTATTTGATGTACTACGAAAAGATTTTACAATAAGAAGTCATAACAAGAAACTTACGATACTATTCGTAATTAATGAAAATATAAATCCTGTCTTAGACTACGTGAAATACATCTGAAAAATATCGAGCTCTGATTGGCTGGCCGGGGTGTATTAAAATGTTTCTATTCAACTTCAAACAAAATGAAAAGATGTTTTAGCAGATTCCAATAATGTATGCGTAAAGAACAGACATGTAGCTAAGTGTTAGGGGTTTCGGAAATGTTACAAAAAGAGGCCTTTACTGTTATCAACTTTGAAGGTGGTTGAATTAACAGTTTAATTTTTAGCCCTCGGTAGTCACAAGAGGATATAGTACTGATAGCAGACTCAGAAGAAAAAAAAACAGGCATTAGTGAGCAAGCTGAATGGTGAAAAAATGTAGATAAGACCAACACAATGACAAAGAGCAAAGAGTAAGATTACGTGAAGATAAAAGTGGGAAACAAGGAAGTAAACAAAGTTGAAAGTTTTTTGTATCCGGGAAGTACCATTTAGCAAATAAAGGATTTAGTGATATGGACAAGATCTTAAAAAAATGAGGAGTATGAAGGTTAGAATAAGGATTTTGAAGTGCTTTGTGGGGTCAAAGTTGTTATATGGACGGGAGACATGGACGATCAGGGAAGATTTCAGAAATGAAATAGAGGCAACAGAAATGTACTTTTTAAAGAAAAATACTAAGGATACATGGACAGATAAAGTTACAAATGAAGAGGTGCTGAGAAAAGATGGGGTGAAAAGAGAATTAATGGGGAATACTGAGAGGAGACAATTCCAATTTCTTGGACTTGGAAAGAGACTACTTACTTCGAAGAATAGTTGGGAAAAGAGCTAGAGGAAGACAAAGGATGAAATACATGGATAGTTTACCTGATAGAGTGGGTGGAATGTACAAATTGGTTGATTTAGTCAGATTAGCAGATGGGAGAAGGGAATGGAGATTCGTGGTCGCTAACGTCACAACAAAGGCACCACGATAAAAGAAAAAATCACCATCGGACCAGGAAGCAGTAGTTTGGTGACAGGAGCCTTGAACTCGCTCTATTGGAGTCCTTGGTAATGCCGAGTTCTTCTGAAACTTGGACGCTTTCCTATGCCGCCAAGTCTCGTCTTAATACCTTTTGCAACAGGCATAGCGTATTGATAGTAGTACCATGAGTCCAACCAATAACTGCACTGTGAGGACTGGAATTACTCCCACAAACTGGGAGCTCCAACTCACCATATACAACACTTTGAGTGACACTCAGAGTATAAGCCTACCCACTAAATCATCTTCTCAAGAAAGCCCGTTGGAGGACCAAAGAAGTCGTGGCTAGGGCAAATTGAACATGCATGTTACGAAGAACAAGAAATGGGCCATGGATCTCTCTGGCAGCTCCCCAAGAGGAACCCATGTGAAATTTAACATTTGTCTCTAGGAAGAATGAATGTATATTTGTTCTTCAAGTGATTTTCTCAATGAATATACAGCATTCCTAGATTGGGTTCCTGTGGAGAATTATGACATTTAGCTGCTTGTGGAGAATTGGGTTGATTTAATGCACTGCCGGCGAATTTCTGATCTTACTACCCGGCAAAGATTCTACAGACAATACTAGAGACAAGAAAGGCAGAATTTACAGATCAAATGATATAGTTAGTTACTATTCATGACTGGCTGCTCTTAAAAAAAAAAAAAAAGAAAAAAAAAATTGAACTTTAGAGACCTTATAAAATAGATATTCCTGACCGCTTCTTCTTTTTCCCATATTCTGAATAAGACATAATTTAGAAGTCATGTGTAACCAGCTAAACACCGTTAGTGATAGGCTTTTCAAGACGACACATGAATCAAGTATTTTTTATTATATTTCCAAGACTTCAATATGAAAATATGCCTCGCAATCCCTCTCTTCATATCCCAACGGTTATGTTACCAGTTATAATGCTACAAAACACTATTTGAGTTGTATTTTTAACGTCAGCTCACTTGTTGCATGTATACCAGGTTCTGCCTCAGAGACACACAGACGCACACTCATGCAGCCAGCACTAAGAAGGGTTTATGCTAATTACTAAACCTTGTTAAGTATTAGTTTGTATTGCATTTATCGTGCCACCTTCCTTTAGCGAAATTTTACCTGACGCACGTTGTATCTTCATTACATAGTTTTAGTCTCTTAAGCTCCATTTTCTCATCTCTGGGTTTAGTTTGACTCATTTTAATTATGATCTAAATCTTAAAATTCTGCGTGCTCAGTGTTACATTCAAGTGCTTGATTTCGTAAATGAAAGGCTGGAGGCTAGCAGATTAGTTGAGGAAAAAGTTGAATATATGAAATGAATAGAAGTTATATTCGGCCATGAAATATATAAAAAAGACAAATACAATATAGATAGAACAGAAATGAAAATAGATTGAATAAAGAAAGCATTTCGATATTATCACCAATATAATTTTGTATGATTTTTCTTTCCTTGTAATTGCCATTATCATTGCTAGCAGTATAATTGTCCATTCATATTGCTGCCAATATTGTTTTAGATTATGGCTATCGGTTATAAGTTTTGTTAATATTATCGTCATCATCATCATCACCGTTAATAAATGAATGAATGAATATGAAGACAGACAGACAGGAAGAAAGAAAGAGAGAGGGAAAAGGGGAGAGAGAAAGAAAAGGATAAAGATAAGGGGCAAGGCAAGGATAAAATGATATAGAAAGAGAGGGAGAAACATAACGTTACAAGTTTAAAATAAAGACTCCTAGCTCTGCCATTCCTAGTTCTTCCCTGTACTGCTTAACACGTCCATTAAAGCAACGCTTCTTCTTTCACGTAAGAGTAATTGGATACAAATAAAACGATTTATATCAAGGGGAAAACCGAGCTGCACTGTAGTGTCTAACTGTTGTTTTTAGCTTATCATGTAAACATCAGCGATCACTCGTATTACGTTACTAATTATTCCTCTACCTTTTCCTTCCTGTTTTATTAAATGAAGTGGGCTGGTTATGGTTTATAATGTTGAATTAAACGATAAAAGGGTGATTACATTGGCTGCGAAAGATGAAGTAAATGTAAAGCGTGGCTCATGCATCTTTTTTTCCCAACAGAAGATTATAGCATGCGTTAACACTGGTTACAAGCATGAATAATTATTATTGTACTGTCAACAGATATTCTAAAGATTTATTTCAAGTCTTTTAAATTTTCTGCCCAAGCGGTTTCTATCAACTGGCTTTCGTAAACTCTAG
>NC_051395.1:4781077-4785439 GCF_015228065.2 Penaeus monodon
AGGGTTTTTGTAATTCGTGAGGCTTATCTTTTTATTTTTTAAAATTTTATTTTTCAATCATCTTACAAAATTGCTAGTTTGTTAAATATCTTTCGGGCCCCTAAGATGAAAAGCGGTTTTTTTTTAAAGACTTTTCTTTAAACACTTTTTCAATGTATTCAAAAATTCAGGGGTTTTCATGGGGGTGCCTATAGACGCCCCAAAATAAAAAAAGGAAGATTTTGCTTGTTCGGTAACCCAGACATTACACAGTTTGCTAACTGCTGTAGCAGTATCTGTTTGACTTCAGGGTATCCCGAATATAAATACTCCCCCCTGCCCACACTCTAAAAAAACTTAAAATTGGAATATTAATGAAATTACTGCCCAATTTCTGGTGGAGCCATTTTTCCCACTTAGCATAAAAAATGTCTAGGGTTCTCTCCTCAATAGAATTTTAAATTTTCCCTCAAAATGTCCGAGGAGAGATTGAGCTTTAAAGCTCTATTTTGGACATTATGCGATTGGATGGTAATGCTGAGGGCGGGCCTTTAAAACTTTCTGATCGCGTTGTACTTGTTTCTTTTTAAGAACATTTTAACAGTCAGGGAAAGCTCAGAGTCTAAACAGATCGGGCTTTTGTCCTTTCCCCTTACAGACACTGGAAGCTGGGTAGTAGTATGTGTCATCACGTCAGGGGCCCCTTTTCACATTTGAAGTTTTTCAAATTTTCAAAAATTTTGTCAATGTCCTCTTCGTTTTTTGGGTTTGGGGGACAACTGGTTAGTAGAGGTAGACTGTGTTTGGGCATTGCCCCTTTTAAGGTTTTGGGTTTGGTTTCTCTTCTTTTTTTTTGGTTTCTTGGAATACTTTGATGTAACCGTCTTCATCAAATCTTGTGTGACTTCGTTCGTTTTGCATGTTGAATGAGACTGGTAGCCCTGCTGGAGGAGGGGGGGGAGTCGGTAGGGCGGTTTGCCCCTTCCACCTGACTGAGCTGTTTTCCCAGTGGGGGTGGGGTCGATGGCAATTGCTTGTTTCTTGTTGTTCTTTTTTTTTCTAAAGTCCGTTTGGGGGTTATTGTTTTAGAACTTCCCAACCTTGGTTTCTTTTGGGGTGTTTGGTTTTTGGTCTGAGGGGGGGGGTCTTAGTTTACTTTGGGGGGGGGGGGGGGAGTCGTGTGGGCCCGGGGTCGCGGCTAGGAGCCGGTTGAGGGGCAGTGGATGGCTCAGCAGAGTTAGGCGGCGAGTCAGCAAGGGGGTGAGGCAGCTGGGTGGCCGCGGGCAGCGAGAGAGGGGGGGGAGGGGTTTTGGGGGGAAGGGTTGCCGGGCGTGGGGATGGGCGTGGAGGGTGTGGAGGGGGGGTTTGGGGGGAGGGAGGGGGGGTTGTGATGGGGGAGGAGATGTAAAAGGGGGGTTTTGTAGGTGGTCTGACAGGGTGGGGGTAGGGAGGTAGGGGGGTTCCCGTGTGACCGATATGTCCTCGCTTGCTTATGCTCTAAAATTTTTTTTAAGGACAATTTCTGTTCGGAGAACATTCCGATCAGCAAGTCAGTTTTGTCCGATCAAATTTGATCATGAAGGAGGGGGCCCCTAAGGTTGTGTTCTTGGTCTGTCTCTTTTGGGGAAAAATTTTAACAAAAGGAGTAGAAATACAATTTTTTAGGGGGGACCAATTGTTTGGGGGGGCCCTTGTAGTTGTTGCGAACACTCGTTTTTATTTTGACACAATCAAACATTTTGGCACGAAACGTTTATCATCCTTTTGGTGTCCCTGTGTATTCCGGGTTTTTGGAGTCTGTTTTAAAATGATTTCATGTTATGGGCTTGTTGATTTAGCCGGGCCCGTATTTTTTTGATTTGATCGTAGATGACGACCTTGCCCAAGACTTTTTAGAGCCACGAAACAAGAATTGTGTTAGACTATTGTTACACTGCCGAATATAGATGCTTTATAAACTGATTTCCACTGTTTGCACTGGATCATGCGTTTTTGCTAAGGGGCCCCCCAAACCCCCCGGGCCGGGGGGGCACCTTTACCCTGGTGCCCCTGGGGGGGTTTCCCACCTCGGGGCGGGGAGGAAACCCCTGACCCCCCGCTGCGGGGGGCCCAAATTTGGGTGAGGGCCGGTACCCTGGGGGGGGGGCCGTTTCCCTGAGCCCCAAGGGCCCCTTTCTCTCGGGGATAAAGCTCGTGCAGCGCCGAGGATAGACCCGGGAGGCCCCCCGGGTTGGGCCCCCCCCAAACCCGGGGGGGGGGTCAGATTACCCTCTGAATGCGGGACCATGAGAAGGCATGGGTTTTCGAGTTTCGGGGGCGCGGCGGAGAGGGGCAAAAAAACGTGATCACCACGGGGCTAGACTCAGAGAGAGGGGGGAGAGAGAGAAACAGAGAGAAACAACAGACTGACAGACAGAGACAGAATGACAAAGTGGGGGCGAAAGAAGAGGTAGCGAGTAAGAAAGAGAGAGGAGGAGGGGATAGAGAGAAAGAGAGAGGAGAGAGAGAGAGAGAGGCGGAAGGAGGGGGGGATGAAGGGGGAGAAGAGGCTTAAAAAAGAGAAGAGAGAGAAGGGGGGAGAGAAAAGAATGCACAAAGCATAAAAGAAAAAAAAGAAAGAAAAAAGCCTGCGATAATCACGAAAAAAGAAAGATGGATTCAGAGAAAAAAATGAAAAGAAACATTAGTCGAATAATGGCCCCAATTCCGTTGCAATCTGCATTTTTTTTTCCCTAATGATAATACGGCCCTTAGAAACAAAATCCAAAAAAAAACTGATTCAAATTGCACCGTTTTTCCCAGAACCGAACATCGATTCATTTCCAAAGAACCACAATTCAACCGGAATTTAAATTTTCTAAGAATCTTTTAAAAATTTTTAACATTTTTCTTTTTAATGATATCAATATGTATCTTTTATGACATTTTTTATAACTTTAAATTTTCCTTAGTCTTCTCTTCTCTGGTTTAAAATTTAAATTTTTTTTTATTATTCGTCAAGTATATTTATTTTTTTATTTATATTATTATCATTATTTTTATTTTGTTCTTTTCACATCTTTTTTTTTATCATGATTTTCTTTATTATATTTTTTGGGATTGCTTTTTTTCACTATAAAATTTTTTCATGATTGTTATTGTTATTTTTAAAAAATTTTTTTTCATTATCATTGAAATTTGTGAAAAGAAAAGTACTTTTTTCGAAAGATAAGAAAAAATTTCAAACATCTTAAACAAAGGAAGAAGAAGAAGAAGAAGAAAAAGAAGAAAGAAGAAGAAGAAGAAGAAAAAGAGGAGGAGGAGAAAAGAGAGAGGGGGAAGGAAGAGAAGAAGAGAGAGGAGGGAGAGAGAGAGGGGAGAGAGGAGAGAGAAGGAAGAGGAGAGAAGAGGGGGAGAGAGAGAAGGAGAGAGAAGAGAGAGAGAGAGAGAGAGGGGGAGAGGGAAAGAGAGAGAGAGAAAGGGGAGAGGGAAAGAGAGAGAGAGAAAGGGGAGAGGGAAAGAGAGAAAGAGAGAAAAGGGACGAAAAGAGGAAAGGAGGAAAAAGACCCCCCAAAAAAGTTATGTAAAAAGGGAAAAATCTGCCTGACAAAAGGGAGTGATTCAACCACTGATGCTCCTTTTTTAGACCATAGCCCAAAAATATTTCAATTTCCCTTTTTGAAAACTCCCCCCTTGGAGACGGAAAAGGGTGGAATATTAGCGGAAGATGTTTTAAAAAATGTTTTACGGTTTTTTATGGCTCCCCCCCCCCGCCCCTCTTCCCTCTCTCACTGCTCTGCCGTAGTCAATATATCCCAAAATATTTTTTTTTCCCCTTTTTTCCTTTCTTCTTCTTTTCCTTCTTTGTTCCTTTTTTTTCTTCTTTTTCTTCTTCTTACAGCGCTTTTCTTTATTTCCTCAAAAAATAGAAAAACCGGTTTTTAATTTGGGTTTTTAAAACGTCCAAAAATTTACGGGTTTAGACATACTCATTACTTTTTGCCCATAATACATATGTGTATATATTATAATAAATTTTTATCTATATATTAATATAAAATTAATAAATATATAATTTTAATATGCATTTATATATACACAATAAATGCAAATTAACAATATAATTATAATATATAATATATATAATATTAATATTATTAATAAATATACATGCATATATATATATTAAAATATATATTATATATATAAATAAAATATATATAAAAATATAATATTTTTACTATAAAAACAATTTTTAAAAATTTTATTTATTTTTAAAATATATATAATAATTATTAAATATAATATATTATAAAAAAATATATATATATAAAATTATAAATATATATATTTAAAAAAATATAAAGAATATTTTTTTTTTTTTTTTTTTTATATTTTTCTTAT
>NC_051395.1:4785539-4790539 GCF_015228065.2 Penaeus monodon
CTTGTCTGGTGTCTGTGCTTGTCTCTGCTTGTGTGCGTGTCTGTCTCTGTCTGTATGTTTGCCTGTACGTCTGTGTGTATGTGTACGTACGTGTGGTTATTTTTTCTTCGTGATTCTTCAACCTTTACGTGCATTTTCGTCACGGCAAAAAACCGCTGTGCGACGGCGCCATTCAAACGAGGCAGCCCTTTCTTTATCGTCCAAGGTCGTTCGCTTATATGCTCTCAACATTGCTACTTTAAAACCCCATAACCGCGTCGGGGGAACGTCCACGTGTCCCCAATTAACCAGACGCTGAAAGAGGTGTGCCTGATATCTAATCGCAGTTCGCCTGATTTTAATCGTGGTTCTATGGAAACTCGACGTTGCTCAATCAGTGACTGTCCGTAACGCGATTTTATGTAAGCGCCGTTAAAATTGGCTTTTACGCTGCCAAAAGTGAAAAGTAATGGGTTTAATTGCTGATCTATCGAGGCGGTGGCATTTTTTGTCACAGAAGCGGCACCTTTGCTGATGAATACATTACGAGGAAATGTGTTGGGCATGTGGGGTAGTTTTGGGGAGGTGTAGGAAGGAGAGAGAGAGAGAGAGAGAAGGAGAGAGAGAGAAGGAGAGAGGAAGGAGAGAGAGAGAGAGAGAGAAGAGAGAGAGAGAGAGAGAGGCGGAAGGGAGGGAGGATGAAGGGAGAGGCAGGCATAAAGCGAGAGGGTTAGGGAAGAGAGAAAAAAGAGAGAAAAGAGAGAGAAAGAGAGAGAGAGAGAAGAGACGAGAGAAAAGAGAGATGACGAGGAGAGAGAGAGAGAGAGAGAGAGGAAGAGAGAGGAGAGGGCGGAAGGGAGGGAGGATGAAGGGAGAGGCAGAGGCATAAAGGGAGAGAGCGAGGGAAGAGAAGAAAGGGACAGCGAGAGAGAGAGAGAGAGAGAGAGAAAGAGAGAGAGAGACGGAGAAACAGAGAGACAGAGAGGAGAGAGAGAGAGAGAGAGAGAGAGAGACAGGACAGACAGACAGACAGACAGACAGACAGAGAGAGTCAAAGTCAAAGTCAAAACACTTTATTACATTAAATTACAATGTTATTCTTTACATAAATACATTTATATTTACATCTGTGTATTTAAGAGGTGTTCTTTTAATTTCGTTTTTAATTAAAGAAGCTGTTAATGTCTCTTATATTATCTGGTATCATGTTCCATATCTTGGGTCCACGTATTTCCATTTGACGTGCCCCTGTATAGGTATTCGATCTCTTAACAAAAAGGGAATTTACTTGACGTGTCTGGACACCTGATGTGTTCCCTACGGTTTGTAAAGGCATTAACCATTTTGGATAATTCCCATGAATGATTTGTAAATGAATACACATGTGTCATGCTGCATTTAGAATTGACTTTTAACCATTTCAATTTTTTATATGTGGGGTGATGTGATCAGTTCACTGATATTACCTTAGTGCTACTCTGGCAGCAAAGTTTTGTAATTTTTGCACTTTTTGCATCTGGGTCTTGTTAGCCGATCCCCAAATGTTTGAACAATAGTTAATTATGCTTAGGCTAGAGTTTGCACAACCATGATTCTAGTTTCAGTAGTGATTGATTTCTTATGTGATTAAGATATATCAGGGTACCCACTACCTTCCTGTGGTATTTTGTCAACGTGTGGCTCAAATGTCATGAAGCTGTCTAAGTGTACTCCTAGATTATTCACTGAAGTGCTCGTTTTAATAGAGCAGCCTTCAAATTCTATGATTGTGTCATTGGGAATTCTAGCTATGTTCTGCCGACTACCTATGAATATACATTGAGTTTTATGTGGGTTTAGTTTAAGGCCATTTGTGTCAAAATATAATTTTGCTTGTGTAAGAGTATGTTGAGTGTTTCTTATAACGTGTTTAAGTTGTTTACCGAGTCACTATGAAGAAACTGTGAATCATCGGCGTACTGCACTAAAAGACAGTTATGGCTATTGTTGATAAATCATTTATGAAAATTGTAAATAGGATCGGACCTAAAATAGAGCCTTGCGGAACACCAAAAGGTACTTGTTGTTTTGATGACATATCATTATTGATTCTTACCGATTTGGTCCTTGTATACTAAATAACTTTTAAACCAAAAGGTATCAATTTTATGATTTACTAATTTGTTAAGGGGAATTTCATGGTTGACACTATCAAAAGCCTTAGAAAGGTCGCATAATGTGAGCAAATTTACCTGATTTGTTATAATGTTATTATTTGTTATTATGTTATTATAAATTTCATCAGTAATTTGCAGTAAAGCTGTTTCAGTAGATAACCTATTTCTAAAACCATGTTGTGTTTTAGATAATAAGTCATTGGCCTCCAGGAAACTCGTCAGTTGATTTGCTATAATTTTTTCAAGAATTTTGGATAAGATAGGAGTATAGTAATAGGGCGATAATTATTGACATCGTCTATATCCCCCGATTTTGAAAATTGGTGTTACTATACCATGTTTCCAAAGCGACGGAAAGACACCAGTAACAAGAGAGTGTTAATGATGACCGTCAGATAATGTAAGTTGCAGGTAGACTATCTCTGATAAAGCGCAATGCTCCTACAGCATTTGTTTCGCGAAGATGTTTTATTACTAAGATGATTGTTTCTATGTTCACTGGTTGTGGTCTGAAAAAATAGTTGTAAGTCTTGCCGATCTATGTTTTGGTTGTAACTTAGAAGCAATTGTTAGTTTTCCAATTTTTGAAAAATAGTTAGTTTTCCAATTTTTGAAAAAAAGTCATTAAAATGGTCGGTTCTTTGTATGGGCCTTATGCAATCATTAGTGAGGTGCTTTTTGTAAGGCACTAGTGTTTTAACAATTTTCCATGTTTTATTTGAGTTGTCCTTATATTCTGTGAATTTATTTCTGAAATAATTTCTTTTGCACGTTGAATTAGTAATTTTACATTTTTCTTTTTGACTTTATAATCTACCTGAAGGGCGGCCTCATTTCTGTTACTTTTAAGGGCTTGGTGGGCATTGTTTCTATCGCGAATGGCTCTCTGAATGTCGTCATTTATCCATGGAGCAGGAGGACGTTTGACGGTTCGTGTTACGTAGGGAGCCAGTGCATCAATGCTGCTTTTAATAACTTCTGTAAGGATAGTTACTTGGTCGTTTACATATCTGTCAGTGAAATATTTGATAGAGTACTTTCTTTAGACAAGATAAGCTCGCAGAAAGATTGAGGGTTATAGTGTTTGAAATTGCGAAAAGTTTTTATTTCTGGTGGTCGCTTTGTTTTCTTTATATTTAACGTCATCGTGATAAGTTCATGGTCAGCAACATGACACGGGATGACATCGAAGTGAATAATGATGTCTGGTCTGTTAGTTATTATTAAATCCAACAGAGAAGAGGTGTTTTCTGTAATTCGTGTAGGCTTATCTATTATTTGTTCAAATTTATTTTTCTTAATCATTCTTAGCTAACTTAGCATTAGATTTTGTTAAATCATCATTCAGGTCGCCTAAGATGAAAAGCGGTTTCTGTTTTAAAGACATTTCTCTAAACACATTTTCAATGTATTCAAAAGATTCAGAGGTAGCATGGGGGTGCCTATAGACAGCGCCAATAATAAAAGAAGGAAGCATGTTGCTTTGTTCGGTAACCCAGACATCTACAGCAGTATTGCTAACTGCTGTAGCAGATATCCTGTTTGACTTCAGGGTATCCCGTACATATATACATACTCCTCCTCCTCGCCCTGCATCACATCTATAAACTTTAAAATTTGGAATATTAATGAAATTACTGTCCATTTCCTGGTGGAGCCATGTTTCACTTATGCATAAAATGTCTATGGTTCTCTCCTCAACTAGCATTTTAATTTCCTCAAAATGTCCGAGGAGAGATTGAGCATTTATATGCTCTATTTTTTAGACATTATGCGATCTGGTCACTGGTAATGCTGACGCGTTGCTTGTCAAACATTCTGATCGCGCTTGTACTTGTTTCTGTTTAAGAACATTTTAACATTGTCAGGGAAAGCATCAGAGTCTATAAACAGATCGGGCTTTATGTCCTTTCCCCTTACAGACACTGTGAAGCTGGCGTAGTAGTCATGTGTCATCACTGTCTTATGGGCTTTCACACTTGAAATGTTTCAAACTTTTCAGAATAAATGTTGTTCAATGTCCTCTTCGTTGTGTCTGGGTGACAACTGGTTATGTAGAGGTAGACTGTGTTTGGACGATCTGCCCCCTTCAACGGCTTTGGTGTTTGGTTTTCTCTGTCTTTTTTCCTCTGGTTTCTTGTATTACTTTGATGTAACCGTCTTCATCAACATCTGTGTAGACTTCGTTCGTTCTGCATAGTTGTTAATGATGACTGGTAGCACTGCTGGAGGAGGGGGGGCAGTCGGTAGGGCGGTAGCCCCTTCCACCTGCTACTGAGCTGTTTCCTCCCAGTGGCGGGTGGGGTCGAGTGGTTCAATTTGCTTGTTATTCTTGTTGTTCTGTTTTTTTCTAAAGCTCCGTTTGGTGTTACTTGTGTAGAAGCTTCAACCTTGGTCTTCTTTGGTGTGTTGGTTTTCGGTCTGACGGCGGAGGGGTCTTAGTTGACTTGGGGAGGCGGGGGAGTCTGTGTGGGCCGGGGTCTGCTGGCTAGGAGCGCCGGTTGAGGGGCACGTGGATGGCTCAGCAGAGTTGAAGGTCGGCGAGTCAGCAAGGGCGTGAGGCAGCTGGCTGGCCGCGGGCAGCGAGAGAGGGGAGGAGGGTTTTGGGGGGGAAGGATTGCCGGTCGTGGGTATGGGCGTGGAGGGTGTGGAGGAGGGGTTTGGGGTGGAGGTAGGGGGTGTTGTGACTGGGGGAGATGTAAAAGGGAAGGTTTCGTAGGTGGTCTGATCACGGGTGGGGTATAGGGAGGTAGGGGGGTTCCTGTGTGACCGATATGTCCTCTGCTTGCTTATGCTCTATAATTTTGTTAATGGACAATTGCTGTTCGGAGAACATTCCGATCAGCAAGTCAGTTTTGTTCTCGA
>NC_051395.1:4800539-4813039 GCF_015228065.2 Penaeus monodon
TTTGAGCCCCAACTATAGCTTCCCTCGTTGGACTCCATGGTGGGGGGGGGTTGAGGAAATGAAGAATTCCAATTTGTATGAGTACTACAAATTTAAAAAAGATCTAGCTCTCTCCCTGACGACCTACGCAATCCCCGACCATTCCCTCTGGAACATCACATATTGACTTTGGAACCTTTCCAGTTCCCAAAGGGCAAGAAGGGGAATCGTAATGGTTCCCGGGCTCCCAAACCAGGTAAGAAGGGGAAAAGTCCTCCTCAATCCACTAAGGAAATCTTACCTGGTAAATATGAAAACATTTCATATAGTAAGTACCTGGTAGTTAAGACCATTGAAGGTGTATCAATCATGAATCTTGATATTTTCGAAGTACATCAAAAAATTGTTGAAGTATGTCAACGTGATCCTCGCACCCACCCCACAGCGAGAGGGTAGCCTAATAGTTGAGGTTTCGTCACCAGACGAGAGTGACCGTCTGCTTTGCGATATGCGACATTCCTGGGCTAAAGTTTCATGTTCTCCTCACAAAACCCTCAATCAGTGAAAGGGAATTGTCTTTCCCGAGCCCTGATGAGGTATTCTGAGGAGAAACTGTTAGAGGAACTAGAAAATTTTAATGTAGTGGCAGTAAAAACGTTTTAAGAAGAAAGTTGACGGTTTGGGAACAGTCTACCCAGCTCTCCTTCTAACTTTAATACGTTGGTCCTTCCAGAATCAGTTAAGTTGGCATGGAAACCACCTCAAGGTAAAGCCATATGTACCCAACCCTATGCGGTGATTCCACTGCCAGGGTTATGGGCATGGAACCAACTCTTGCCGTTTTAAGGAAAATGGACAACCAAGAATATGGTTAAGTGTGGTACGACAGGTCATCAAGGAGATGACAACTGTCCAGGTCCAATATGCTGTTACCACTGCAAAGAACTCATGAACTTCTTCAAAGCAGTGTAAAAGGTACAAATTTGAGAAAGAAGTATTGATAATAAGGAGCAAGGAGAAAGTTAGTTTTCCAGAGGCAAGCGACGTGCCCGTGTGCTGTTTGCACAGCCAGGTAAATCCTTGCTTTGGTTCTAGCCCATCCTCCTTCCCACCAACCCTTGCCCTTCAGTGCTTCTTACACCACACACTCTGCCACTTCTTTTAAACTCAGTCCCCAATTGCTGAAACTGCCTCTGGCGAATTCCACCAGAAAACGGAGTAGGAGTGAGGGGTCTATTGAAGAGACTCCTCCTCCCAAAGTAAGGTCTTTGGAGCCATCAGGTGAGGCTCCAGAGGCCTCAATGGTGACACCCCCAGCTGCCACCATATCCACAGGGGCCTCTGCTGCTAGGCAGAATGCCCCTGAACCAAAGGCTCGGGTTTGTCCTTTGCCAGGCAAAAGAATCCTTAAGTCGGTTCAAAAGACTCATTTCAAGGTGGGGTCTTTGGAGCCGTACAGGAACGGCACCAGGGGTCTCAAACAGTGACAGCTCCAGCTGCCCCCACATCCACAGGGGCCTCTGTTTGCTAGGCAGAATGCCCCTGAAGCAAAGCCTCAGGTCCGTTCTTTGTCCAGGCAAAGAAATCCTGAGCCGGGTCAAAAGGAAGCCTGTGGAAACTAGTTCCACGGTAAACAACCCCTCAAAAGACTCTCCCAAGATCCAGGAAAGGGACAGCCTAAAGGTGTAGGGCAAACCTTGACCACAGGTGCTGCCAAACACCTTATGAAAAAAAAAAATAGTTTAAAGAACTGGATACACTAATCCAAGGGAAAATGTCAGGGAATTCATGCAAAATGGGAAGAACTGCAACATCTGATAGCTTCATGTAACCCAGTTCGTGTATGCCTACAGAGATTATGACCAGGGAAAATCATCCGATTTCCCTGAGGGGTTTCCCAAAATTCAAGACCATTATGGGACTTATGACAATGGACCTCATGGAGGAGTAGCAGTAATGGTACGTCAAGATATTCCCTTCCAGGCCATCCACCTGCAGACAACACTGCAGGTGAAGGCTGTGAGAATAGGCTTGACACGACCCTTACACTGTTGCATCTATCTACCTTCCCCCACATAATCTCAACATAAATGTTTTGGAAGATCTACTTGGGCAGTTGCCACATCCATTTCTACTCTTGGGGATTTCAATGGTCGGAATCACTCGGGGGAGCCCACTTTGTGCAACCCTCGAGGAAGGGCCTTGGAGTCCTTGCTCCTAAGATAGATGCAGTTTTATTGAACAGTGACCACCCCCACACATTTCCAAATTCAAACTGGGACATTCTCCAATATAGACCTGTCAATTGTCTCACCTGATTCACAGATGAATTTCACTTGGCAGGTTATGGAAGACTTACATGGAAGCGACCATTTTCCAATACTTTTTGGAGGAGGTGAATGGTATTCCAGCCATGGAGTGCAGGATGGCGACTTGAAACATGCGGACTGGAATCTTTTTAGATCAACTGCAGTATTGCATGGATCTGTAAATTTGATTTCCAGTGTGTTCAAGATGCTGTTATCACTTCACATCACAAAATTCACCTTGCAGCAGAAGCATCCTTTCCCCAAAAAGTAGCGGGCATTACCGTCGACCTCCAGTACCATGGTGGTCTGATGAATCCCAAACAAGCTGTCAGAGCAAGAAAAGCTGCATTAAGGCAGTTGAAACGACGCCCCAGTGATGACCTTGATCCATTACAAAAAGACCCGAGCCAAGGCCAGGCGAGTGCTAAAGGAGGCCAGACGGACGTCATGGAGACAGTATGTCCCCTTGATTAACTCTGGGACCCCCTTAGCATGGGTATGGGACAAGGACGTAAGATCGCTGGAAAGAGTACATCACTGTCACCAACCTGCTTTGAAGATTGATGGCATAATCATCACAGATAAAAAAGATTTTGCTAATGAGCTAGCTAAATCCATGGCAGAGATCTCCCCTGGAGCATCTTTCACTGCCCGATTCTCCATCTTCGGGCTGAACAGGAACAACACCCATGTCGTTCTTCAGTAGGACTGCAGCAGAACTTCCATACAACTTGCCATTTTTGAGCAAGGAGATGGACTCTGCTTTGCAGCTCTGCCGTAAGACTGCCCCAGGAATGACGATATTCCATACCAAATATATCTCACTTACCAGAGAGATCCCAAAAGTTCTTGTTGGACCTATTCAATAGGATATATAGGGAGGGTACAGTGCCATCCCATGGAAAGAGTCTATAAAACATTCCTGTCCCTAAACCTGGCAAGGATGCTTCCACACCAGGAAAATTTCAGACCAATTTCCCTCACCAGCTGCATCTGCAGCTGATGGAGAAATGGTAAAAATTCAGGTTTTACATGGATGCTAGAAAAGGAAAATGTGCTGACTCCATATAAATATGGGTTTAGAAGATTGACATCGACCACAGATGCACTTGTAAGGATGGAAACTGCTATACAGAATTCCTTCGCACAGCGACGTCACATGATAGCAGTCTTCTTTGACCTTGAAAAGGCTTATGATACTACTTGGAAGCATGGCATACTCAAGAAGTTGTATGACATTGGCTTTAAAAGGAGCATTACCTACCTTCATACAAAAACTTCCTTGCTAACAGGAAATTTAGAGTTCGGGTGGGGAAAAAGTTTTTCTAATCTGGAAGATCAGCTGGAAGGGGTCCCACAAGGGAGTGTCTTAAGTGGACCCTGTTTGCCATTGCTATAAATGACATTGTAAAGGCTGTTCCAAGTTCTGTCTCATGTATCTGTATGTGGATGACTTTACCCCTGTACTGCTCAGGAGGAAGCTTACAGGATGTGCAAGGACACATGCAGGCTGCAATAAATCAGGTTGTACAGTGGACAACATATCATGGGTTCAAATTTTCCCCAAGCAAGACCATGGCTATACATTTCCACAAACGAGGAAAATTCCATCCTTCCCTCTATTTTTGGAGCAAAACCCACTGAAATTTGTCCAAGAGGTGAAGTACTTGGGTCTAATTTTTGACTCAAGGTTTACATGGGTGCCTCACATCAAACAGTAAGTAAAGGCTACAAAAGCACTTAGTATTTTTCGGGTTCTTTCACATTTATCTGGGGTGCAGACCGCCCCAACGCTACTACGGCTTTACCGAGCGCTTATTCGTAGTAAACTTGATTATGGATGTGAAGCTTATTCATCTGCACTCCCACTGTTCTACGGATGTTAGACCGGTTCATAATGAAGCTCTCAGAAACTGTACTGGGGCTTTCAGGTCTTCACCGTGGAGTCCCTGTATGCTGAAGTGGAGAACCACCTCTTTCATTACACCCAGAATACCATGAACCTGATTTACTACACGAGACTACAAAGGATTCCAGGATCTCCTACTCCAGATTGGTTTTCAACCCCCTTGAAGATAGCCGATCCTATGGTAGGAGAATGAGGAATCTTGTGGAAGATCTAATTTGAGTCTCACTAAAGGGTTTTGGCTGTTGGAATTCCCCAATTTCCGCCTTGGACTAATCAAGTTGAGCTGATTTAGTCGGAATTGGGAAAGGGGAGAGATCCGAAGCAAGTCCGAGAGAAATTTCTTCAGCACTTTCTAAATACCGGGATCAGATGCAATTTATACAGATGGTTCGAAATCTGAAAATGGCGTGGGTTTTGCAGCAGTGAGCAGAAGGAAATTGCATCTGGCAGTCTTTCTCTAGCAGCCTCGATCTTCACTGCAGAGTTACATGCCATCCTACAGCATTAAAATGACTAGAGATCTTAAAGAACCATTCTGTTGTGATATATTGTGATTCTCGTAATGCCTTACAAGCAATCAAGAGCTTAAACTCATCACATCCATTAGGAGGGAGGTTCAGTTGGCTTGCACTGATGTCAACACGTAAAAAGATAACTCTATGTTGGGTGCCAAGCGCATGTTGGTATCAGTGGGGAAAGAGCGAGCTGATCAGAAGGCAAAAGGCAGCTGCCGCTCAGCCTTGTGATGCTCGTTTTCCTCTCCCACACACCCACCTGAAACCCAGCATCAGAAGTTGTCTTCGTGAAAATGGAGGGAAAATGGAGGCATACCTCCCGAAACAAACTGCGAGACATTAGAGATGACCCTTGCAGTTGGGCGACTAGCATCCATCCCAACCGAAAAGTGGAAGTTGTATTAACAAGACTAAGAATTTGGGCACACAAGACGACTCATGGGCCAATGATGGCTAAAAATGAAGCACTTTGGAAGGATGCCAGAGCCATTAACGATCGCACATGTAGTGGAAAAATGTGCAACATTTCAGACCAAAGACGTATGTACTTGTCTCCCCCATATACACTGAAAAACGTATTGGGGGAAAAATTGTGACATAGAGGGTCTTATAATTTCCTTAGGGAGACTAATATTTTCAATAAAATTTTAAATTTTGCCTAATGTTTATGCAATAATTTTTTGCACTTAGAGCATAATATTTATGCTTTGATTTTTAATCTATTTATTTTATTTGTAAGATATTTATTGATAGATTTTTAAAGTTTTAAACATTTTAATATTTCTAGTTAACAAGGTATTCGCCGCTAATGACCTTAGCTGTTGACGCGGCAGATAATTTTAAATAATCAATCAATCAATCTTAGTGTTATTAGATTTATGTCTTACATACACCCCTGCAGGTGCCTTTATATCAGTAGGAGTGCAATTATCGATATACATACTGTTTTAGAAACGCTGTTATACATGAATTAAATGAAAATAACAATAACAAAAACAACGAAAGCGGTAACTATGTAATCCCTGGTCCTCACGGGTCATCGTCAGAAACGAAAATAGTGAGATTAATATATAGTGTAACAAAGGGAGCAAGGATAGAAATGTAAATATAACCAGTACTGTATGGACGGAGGCAATCTCAGTTGTATCGACCGAAGTCCATTACAGCAGTGGTTTGGACACGTGGATATGGTGGGGGAATGAAGATTACTTCTAAGCCTGTGCGAGTGAAGGAGGTCAATGAAAACCAAGAGGGGTTTAGATTCAGAATATCAATGAAGTTCTGCAGTTGAGAACACGTTTAAAAGGAGTGCACAAAGGAATTTGCATGGGTGGAGAAAGACGGCAAAATCTACACACGTGTGTGTGTGTGTGTGTGTGTGTGTATGGGGTGTGTGTGTGTGTGGTTTTGTGTGTTGTGTGTATGTTGTGTGTGTGGGGTGGTGTGTGTGTGTGTGTGTTGTTGTATGTTGTGTGTGTGTGTGTGTGTGTTTGTGTTTGTGTTTGTGTTTGTGTGTGTGTGTGTGTGTGTGTGTGAGTGTGTGTGTGTGTGTGTGTGTATTTTATGGTATTAACGGTAAACAAACAAGCATTATGGATACTTAGAACAATAAAATGAAGGTCTTTATGATAATATTGACTATAACTGCAAATGAAAAAGACCAGCAATATATGAAATACTTTTCAATACAACACTGCTCGTAGATTCATAAGTAACATCAGATATGTCTTACTAAATCTTCCTGTATGCTTTAATACAATGTATATTCACTGATTTTGAGGTTATTTGCTACGGTAAATTATTCACTGATCATTGTAGTAAAGGTACTATATATATTCATTATAATAACCATAATACTAATGTTATAATCACATAAATAGGTGAATACTAATGCCAACATGTTATGAACAATGCGGCATATTATTGTCATTGTTTTTTTTATTATTAATAACGGTACTGCTACTACTACTAGATAAATGCAGAAATAGTAGTAGTAATCTGAATAATATTAATAATGAGAAAAATAATATAATGCATTACCGTTTATGCTCTAATAAGCTAAAATAAAATAAAATACTTTTGACTCCTAGCCTTTTGAGATAAGAAACAGAATGATTGCGAATAAATGAGAGTTCATTCAAATAAATGTGTTAATATTAGCATTGATTTTAGCCTTTATTTGATTCTCCCACGGAGAAAAAAACAGTTGTAATGTAACAGAAAAGAGAAGCAGATATGAGACCCGAAACGTTCCTTAAAATAGACTACAAATATAAAAAAAACAAGATAACACAGTGTAAATTCTCTTCAGATTTTGGTGGAGGAAAAAAAATAAAGTGAGAGGGTTCCAACAGCGAATTTAAGACGTCGCTTAATTTGGTGCAGGAAGAAGAAGAAAGCTTTTGGAAAAGTGTGGCAAGGAATATATAAATGTTTACGTTCCATCTCTCATTTTACTGTACCTAATTTCCTTTGCGTCAGTCTTATGAATTTCTCTTTCTCTTACACATACAAACATACAGGCACGTATAATGTTTCTTCCAGACATATATGCATACATATATTCAAACACGTGAGCGGACAAACACACACACACACACACAAACCCAGTCACACACACACAAAGGAAAATTTAATGTATGTGTGTATTATATATATATATATATATATATATATATATATATATATATATATATATATATATATATATGTACGTATATATGCATATATATATATATATATATATATATATATATATATATATATATATATATATATATATATATATATATATATGTGTGTGTGTGTGTGTGTGTGTGTGTGTGTGTGTGTCATTGAAAAAAGCACTCTCCCGAGTTGATCCTATGATATAAAAACCCACAACAGATTTATTGAACTGAGACAACAGTTTCGGTTTCCTCCTGGACTCCATCTTCAGGTCTCAGAGGTCGCTGTGGAGACCTCTGTGGGAAGAAGCCGACAGAGGCAGTATGGGCACGTGAAGAGAAGGTATGAGGATTACGTGGGGAAGAAGGTGCTCGAAATCGAACTGGAGAAGAAGCAGAAGAAGAGGAAGGTTCTTGGACGCAAGCAAGGGAGTCATGTAAACGGTGTGAAGGAAGCGTCAGCACAAGATCGAGCGCTGGGGAAGGAAGACCCGCTGTGACCATCGCTAAGGGGAGAAGCGAAAAAAAAAGACGACACCGTTTCATAATACTGAACAAATTTACACATCGTGGGAGCGAGTGACCCCTACACTTTCGTAGAGATTTCGCGGTTAAGTCAGTGAAATCTGCCAAACTTTGACCATTTTGAAGGTCCGCGCCTAAACATTCAGTCAACGTACTTGCTGATGGCGCGATTCACTGAGATTAGGAAGGAAAAAGATTGAGAAAGTGAAGCGAAAGTATATTACGAGTTAAGTCTAACAGCTCTTCATGTCTCCAAATTCAAGGCAATTATCAGACTTGTTTTCAGACCAAACATCTCTTCTCACTTTCCTCCTTAGAGTAGGCTACTAACGAGGCAAGAATGTTAAAGGATGTCGAAATTAAAGAAAGGAAGCCTAAGTTTGATAACTAAGTGGATTTGTAAAAGATTAACCAAAGGATTTGAAGATATGTGCAGGTTAATACTAATTCCTGAGTGTTTAAAGACTTTATTTTCTTTCCTTCTGTTTAATTAGAAAACTGCGGAGGTTTCGCTCAGTTTAAAAAAAAGTTATTCCTTTAAAAATATTTAAGGGAGAAATTGGTATACTACGGCAAACTTGTCGTGCTTGTGTGTGAGTGTTTAACGTGCACACACACACGCATATACGCACGCACGCACGCAAACACACACAAACACACATACACATATGTATACGTATATACATACATATATATATACATATACATACGTGTATATATATACACACATATATATGCACACACAAACACACACACACACACACACACACACACACACACACACACACACACACACACACACACACATATATATATATATATATATATATATATATATATATATATATATATATATATATATATATATATATATACATACATATATACATATATATATACATATATATATATATATATATATATATATATATATATATATATATATAATGGAAGAAATAAATAATGGAAGAAAATTCGAGAGAAATAGATGAACAATAAATAAGAAAACTAAATAAAACCTTAGAAATTCCCGAAAGCTTTTGAATGAAATAGAGAGACGCGAGGAAGGTAAGGAGAGAAGGAAACAGGATGTTATCCAAAAGATTGGGTTTTCGAAAAAAGAAGAAGAAGAAGAAGGAAGATTAGGTTTTCGAAAAGAAGAAGAAGAAGAAGAAGGAAAAAAAGAATGACAAAAAAACTACATCCTGTTGTCAACCAGGATGATTAAGGAACGGAACACTATCCCTAAATCCTATTCAAGGATGTTATTTAAGACGTGGAAGGTAAAATACGTGATGATCAAGTGACAAGAAATCCGCGATGCACAAATGAGCTTTTAAAAGCGTTTCGTGGATTATTTGTTACACTGTGTGTGTGTATATATGTATATATATATGTATATATATATATATATATATATATATATATATATATATATATATTTTTTTTTTTTTTTTTTTTTTTTTTTTTTTTGTGTGGGTGTGGTGTGTGTGTGTGTGTGTTGTGTTTTGTGGTGTGTGTTTTGGGTTTTGTGTGTGGGTTTTGCGTGTGTGTGTGTGTGTGGGTTTGTGTGTGTGTGTGTGTGTGTGTGTTTGTGTGTTTTTGGTGTGTGCATGTATGTATTATGTATTGTGTCTTCTTTTTTTTAGGGGTAGTTCATTCTGAGCCCGGGTCACAGTATGAATTTAAATTGCATTTTTCATGTTGTGATGCTTTTGGGAGTGATACGGGGTAGGGTCCCCAGTTCCTTTCCACGGAGGTGCCGGGTTTTCCCTTTTTTAGTAATCATTCCCTTTTTTTTATCCGGGTTTGGGACCAGCCTTGATTTGGGGCTGGCTTCCCGCACAGGGGCTAGTAGGTCGGTAAATTTCCTTCCCCAAGGGAAACCGCCGGCCCGGGGGTGACTCGAACCCTCGAACTCGATTCCCCGGGGTCGTGACTTTTGATCCCGCCTAACCATTTACCACCGCACCCTTGAATCTGTGCTTCCTGATTTTTTTTGGGAAATTTGAGGGGTGTTTCCCATTCTTCCGCCCGGTGTTTTTTTTTTTTTTTTTTTTTTTTTTTTCTTTTCTTTTTTTTTATGTTGTATGTATTATTAGATTTATGTATCATGTTGTGTATGTTTAATATTATATATATATTTATTATAATTTATTATATATATATTTTGTAATATTTATATACATATATATTTTATATATAATATATAAAATATTTTATAATTTATAATTATACTTTGTATATATTTTATATATTATATATATAATATTTAAAAAATAAAAAATGTATGTTGTGGTGTGTGTTGGTGTGTGTGTGTGGTGTGGGGTGCGTGTGCGTGTGCGGTGGGTGCTTGTGTGTGTGTGTGTTTTGTGTGGGGGGTGTGTGGGTTTTGTTTGGTGGGGGTGCGTGTGTGTTTTGTGTTTGGTGTGTGTGTTGCGCGTGGGTGTGTGTGTTGTGTGTGTTGTGTGTTTGTGTTGTGTGTGGGGGTTTTTGTGTGTGGTGCTGTGTGCTGTGTTGTGGTGTGTGTGTGTGTGTGTGTGTGTGTGTGTGTGTACTTTCATTTTAATATTTTTATATAATATGATATTATTGTATTTTAAAATCTTTATATAATATATGTAAATATATATATATATATTATTAAAATAATTTTTAAGTTAAATTATTTTATATATATTATATATATATGAAAAGGTTGGGTAATAGATACACAATGTACATAATATGTGTGTGTGTTATTTTAATATATATATATATATTATTATATATATATATATATTATATAATATATTATATATACAGTATAATATTAATATATATTTATATATTTTTATATATTATATTATTAATTATTTATATATATATTTATTATTTCCTGAAAGGGTTGGTGAATTACACATCTGTATTTGGGGGAATATATGATTTTTCAACATTAAAAACCCTGTCCTTTTCCCCCCTCAATTCGTTCAAAAATCACAAACAGTTACGCGAGTCTATGATCCGGTCTGCATTGCAATGAAAGGCGATCAAAGCGTCCAAATGCACTGATTCAAAACCCAATGCGTAATTTGCATACATGACGCCAGTGGATCTATATGGCAGTAATGCAAGGGCGATGAAAATGTTCAGTCTCCTTTAGTTAGTCGTGGAGGGTCATGGGACTGCATATTTTCTTTATCATTGTTGTTTTATTTCTATCATTAAATTTTAAAATTTCTAATTTATCGTGGGAAAAACATCCAATCCCGCAGTTGTTAAAAAACCGCAAACCCCACCACACACACCTACACACCCCCCCACACACACACACATACACCCACCACACCCACACATACACCACCACCAAAAACTTCCACACCCACACACATACTTCACACACACACCCACCCAATATAATATTACATATATATATATATAAAATTTCTATGTATATATACTATATAATATTATTATATTATATATATAAAAATTTTATTATTTTATATATATATTATAATTCATTATATAAATTATATATATTAATATAATATTATAAAATATATATATATATATATATTTGCATACATTTAACATTTAATTATACCCACCCCCACCACAAACACACACACACCACACACACACACCCAAAAACACACCCACACCACACACCACACCCCAAAACACCCCTATATACAATATTTTGCCCGTCCCACAAGGATATATATATATATATATATAATATTAATTTTATATATATATATATATACAAATATATATATACATTATTATTATACATATAATATTAAAATATAAATAATTAATATAATATATGTACTATTATACATAACATTAAACCCCACACACCACACACCACATACCACACACACACCACACAACACCACACACACACACACACACATTAATTATTATTATATATATTAATTATATATATAATATATTTATTCATATATTTATATATAATAATATATATTAACACACACACACACACACACCCCCCCAACATATATATATAATTAATTTTTATATATATAATTATAAAAATTTATATATATAAAATAATATATATGTAATAGAATGGGAGACAATACAGTCTGAAGAATTTCATGTTTATTTAGCTTTTTGGAGGTTAACAATCCTCCTCATCATCTGTCAAAGGAACCCAAAAAGTCAATTTGCAAAAGGTTATTACATGTGTCTGGTTTTTAATATGAAAAATATATGACAAAAAAAAGAAAAAGAAAAATATAACATAACAAAAAAAAAAAGTAAAAAACTAAAATAACATCTAGTTGGAAAAAAAACGTTTACATGAAAAATTAAAAAAATATGGGAAAAGAACCAAAATGGATGGGTTTTGGGGGGGAAATCTATTTTTGTGAATAAAGGGGGTTGCGGTGGTTGTATGGGTTTGCTCAGGTTTCATCCTCGAACAGCAGGGGTTCTGGAAAATGAGGGCAGGGCGGGGGGGATGTGGGATAGAAATTCTAAATCTGTGTTAAAAAGGTGTGATGAATTGAGAGTTTCTTATTCCGAGAAAGATGGTTTACTCGTGGGGGCCCGTCCTGAAGGATTTTTCCCTTTGTGTTCTAGGGTC
>NC_051395.1:4828039-4830539 GCF_015228065.2 Penaeus monodon
CGAAATAGATCACAGAAAATAATATATTTATCTATCTATCTATCTATCTATCTATATATATATATATATATATTTTTTTTTTTTTTTTTTTTTTTTACTGCGATGATAAAATCTAGATGTATGCTAAAAGATTAAAGAAATCTATATTTACACTGAATTATTTATCAATAAAGTCGTTACTGAGGCAGATTTATGGTGTGTTATGAAGGTTTACGAAGCAATGATAATTTCTAACTAACCTTTGAGGAAACTTTTAAGGCATCATCATCAACATCATTTCCATCTTTATTACTACTCTCACCAATATTATTATCATCATTGTCAGCATAACACATGCATATACAAAAGGACTAGTGTTATAGAAATAGAAATATAGAAATTCAAATATAAAAAATCACCCCATTTTTTTTTTTTTATCATTTCATTATGCCAATGAAATCCATTTCCCTATAATATGGATCCAAAAATCCCCTTATAAAGAAAAATGTTTCATCGTGCAGCTCCATTGTCTTTGATCATCTGTTTTTTGAGATAATACATTTTGTTTGTTTACGATTTGTTTTCATTTGTGTATTTATTTTCGCTTTGGTGCAGATGTAGATCAAAACAGGAATGCACACACACACACATACAGACACACACACACAGACGCCTCTCTCTCTCTCTCTCTCTCTCTCTCTCTCTCTCTCTCTCTCTCTCTCTCTCTATATATATATATATATATATATATATATATATATATATATATATATATATTTTTTTTTTTTTTTTTTTTTTTTTTTTTTTTTTTTTTTTGTACGGTATACGGCCGTGGTCACAGCATGATACTTAATTGTAATTTTCATGTTGTGCAGCTCTTGGAGTGAGTACGTGGTAGGGTCCCCAGTTCCTTTCCACGGAGAGTGCCGGTGTTTACCTTTTAGAGAGAGAGAGAGAGAGAGAGAGAAAGGAAAGAGAGAGAGAGAGAGAGAGACAAACAAACACAGAGAGAAAGGATAGACGAGAGAGGAGATAGAGACAAAAACAAAAAACAAAAAAAAACATGCTGGTGACGTAACTCAGGGCGCTCAGCATGCACAGGCAAGTCATACTGATGCACAGCAAGATCCTGACCCTAAGAGAATGTCCCAAGCATCCTCGGGCGCAGGCTGCTATCGTATATCCTTCCGCCATCCGTAGATGTTATAACGGAGATCTTATCCAAAACAGCTTCAACTTTATAACTGCAATAAACCAGTATTTTATCATTAGGGTTGAATACAGGTCCCCATAGATACACGTTCGATTTCAAAGTTGGTGGGGGTGGAGCGCAGGAAAGTTATATAAGGTAGTTTGCTAAGCTATTGTCATCCGGAGTTCAGCGTAAATGGACTGAAAGCGACGACCATGAAGTCGGGTACTCATGAATGACCCCTGAGTTCGTGTTCCATAATGCATGCCCCCCCACACACCCCTGGTTAGAGGCGTGGTTGAAGCGAGTTTGGGAATCTATTGCTTGTTTGATATTTTTGGAGTGTAGAAGGCAGTCCTTTTCATTAACTGAAGTAGGGATCGGAGAATTTCAGTAGTGAGGCTGGTCAGTATCAGGTAGAAGGTGTAGGGAAGAAAGTGAAAGTATGAAATGTTAACGTCTCGTTAATATAAATATTCCAAGGCTGGCTATAATTCATATAAAGAAAAAGAAATGTTTCTACAGAAATAGAACGCAGTTTTTATTTCGTCTTCTGCTGCGACAAAAAAAAAAAAAAAAAAAAAAAAAAAAAAAAAAAATATATATATATATATATATATATATATATATATATATATATATATATATATATATATATATATATATATATACAATATATATATATATACATATATATATATATATATATATATATATATATATATATATATATATGTATATATATATATATATATATATATATATATATATATAAAGCAGAATATTACGTACAGTTTCATGATCCATCTTAACAGTAGCTACTGACTCATCTAGGCCGCGGTGGCCGAGTGGTTAGAGCATCGGACTCAAGACCGTCACGACGGCAATCTGAATTCGAGGGTTCGAGTCACCGGCCGGCGCGTTGTTCCCTTGGGCAAGGAACTTCACCTCGATTGCCTGCCTAGCCGCTGGGTGGCCAAGCCAGTCCAAGTCAGTGCCGGTCCCAGAACCGGGTAAATAGAGAAGGTGACTCGATAAAAATACCGGGCGGAAGGCAACGGCAAACCACCGCTATAAATTGCCAAGAAAATCATGGAAAATCCATGATCGCCAACGTCCTTGTAGGACAGGGCACTTGAATTAAAAAAAAAAAAAAAAAAAAAAAAGACTCATCTATTCACTCACCTATTCACGGTCCCTCGTCAATTTCAAATGGGTCCGAGCAATAAGAAGACCAAATGTGTTCTAGGTGTGCAAATACTGCTCGTGAAATAACGTATTGCATTGGCAACTACGAAGAACATCCCGCACCTGAGGAAGATAAGGTGT
>NC_051395.1:4838039-4840539 GCF_015228065.2 Penaeus monodon
CACATTCTCTCGTTCCAATTGTTCCACAGGTGCAATATATGGCAAGATTAATTCCAATATAGTATATAATCGTCATACAAAGCACGTGTAGCGTACCACCACAATATTATTCAAACATTTCACTTAACGCCGCTGTTTAATACATTACACATGTAACTCATTTTGTCAGTCAACATATCACTGTGATGTTATGAGGATCGTGGTAGTTGATTCCCATTGTTTTTTTTCGTAAATCTCATCCAAACGTATAGTCAGTTCAAGTAAGGCACTTTAACACGGTCTGTTTTACACACTGCCTTGGTTTCGGGTACTATAGTGCATTGCCAAATGTATTTAATTATGGCGTTTACTCTTGTTTTAAAAATAGTGTAGTATCCTTCAGTCTATAGGGCAGTCGTGCAGTTGAAGCGTGACGTAGTTGTGACGTAACTACGACCTCTACAAATTCCTCCTTCCTTACATTCTCTCTTTCCCTCCTCCTCGTCTCCTTCCTCACTCAGTTCCACTTCCCTCCCTCTTCACTCTTCCCGTTCCCTCTCTCCCGGTTATGGATGTTTTACGTGACTTAAGTGCCAGATAAATGGGAAGTTAAAGTAGGTAGGGTGGTTCACGCAAACAACCGTGATTGTTTTTTTTACTCATTATGGGCGTTTTACAGCGTACGGTATATTCTCTTCATAGCAAATTACTTTGTCTAATAATATTATAACTACTATTGTACTAATAGCATTGCTAATTATCGTTACAAGCTGTTATGGTGGTAACAATAAAAGAATAGTAATAATAACTATGGCAATAGTAATAATAATAAGCTTCATTATCTTCATCATGATAATAATGATGATAATAGTAATACATGATTTCAGTGACAGTAACTTTAACGATTAACATCAAACCTGAATGTTGCACGTTCTCTGGTGCAATATGGAAACAGACAGATGCCAAACCTCATTACGTAATCAAGTACTTATGTTATGTTAGAAATGTTGGATGTTGCAAGTACGTGTTTATATAACATCACGCCTTTCATTACTATTAAATCAAGAAAATCTGGAAAATATACTGAAAAATTAACCTAGATATATGCAGTATATCAGGGAATGAAGATATACTGAAGTTATATACAGCATATCAGGAAACGATCGTGTATTTCAGTTAAGACATGAAATCCAGTTTGGTTTTACTGGTTTGTCGAAGGTCGTTTTTCTTTATTTATTTATTTATTATTTTTTATTGTTTTATTTTATTTATTTATCATAATATTTTTTTGTTACAGTTTAACGAGCTAACATGGTAAAAGTTCATTTAGAGATGATAGCTAATCCCACTTTACCGCCGAATAGATCCTCCATTTAGTTTCTAATCCTCCTTATAATCGTAATTCATACTTTATTTCTTGTTGGAACTTCTTGTACTTATATTTTCTTCGTTATTTCATTCCTTCGTACAAATCACATCTCCCACCCGAACCCACAAATGACACTAAATCCAGTATGTGCATTTTCCACAGTACTACCGTGAGCTTATTCTGATTAAGGAGGAAAAATGAACGGACGGATTGTCTCAGGAAAAGAGGCAATAGGTTTACCTTTGCCGATGGGGTTTGGTGGGGGGGATAAGGCTATGTTGGAAATGAAGTTGATAAAATCAAGAAAACGCAAGGAAATTTGGAATTAATTTTTTTTATTCAGTTGAATTATCTGCTTTTTTTTTCCACAAATACAGCATACGCATTTGCCAATTTCTGAAAGTTTTCTTTGTGTCATTAAAACTTTCTCACCTTTAAGTCACAAATATTTACGATAGATTTTAACACTTTTTGTTATCTCGTTGCCATAAACATTTCTCGAAACTTCGTAACCATATAAATTTCACTGATATCACAAAGCTCTGAACTTATGTTTCTTCAAGATGACAGTAATCCAATAACATTAACACCTTACACTCATTTATCTAATTATACTTGGATCAAAATGTTCAATAGATTATAATCAAGTAGATATACGAATAAGTAAGTTTATCATTATCCTTCACACATAACCTAAATAATATCATATAATAATTAATGTAATGATTAATTAATATTAATCATTAAATATAATATCCAATGTGTATATTGAATGTAGTTATCATATATACATCATATATTATATGTATATATATATATATGTATATATATAATTATGTGTATATATATACATACACATAAATATATATATATATATTATATTATATGTATATATATATATATATTATATATATATATATATATTATATATATATATATATATATATATATATATATATATATATATATGTATGTTGTGTGTGTGTCTATGTATGTATGTATATATATATATACGTGTGTGCGTGTGTGTACGTGCGTTCGTGCGGATGTGTATGATTAATGAAACAATAGTACACTGGTATCATCTTTCGATGTAGCAACCAAGAACTCTTCTTTCTTATCCTATCAACAGCAGTATTCTAGTTTTTTATT
>NC_051395.1:4845539-4850539 GCF_015228065.2 Penaeus monodon
AGCCTGAAAGCAGTGATCATCATCGCAAACTGCAATTGCTCCTGCATCACGGGCAATAAAATTATTCTCTCTCATTTTATTGGCTTGGAAGAGATTGGGTGATTTCGATAACGGGATTTCCAAAAGGTATCAAGAAGAGGGAGATGAATAATTTGATATTTCAATACTTCAGTCGTTTACGTGGCAAGTATGAAGGTATTTTTTTGTAAGCACTCACATAAACGCACACATTCATGTACTTCCCCATCTAACTGGAAAAAGTGTTATGAAAATGTACCTTCACTCAACTGCAAAAGAAAGTGCGATACCTGATTGTTTACATGTTTGTTTGTAATATAAGTTGCTTGCATTTACACATAGATGGCTCTACAAGTGCTTAATCACCAAGGAGTCGGTTACGAGTCCTACCTATCTCACCTGCTTACCGTTATCCCGTGGTGGTTGGGTTGAAATTCGACAAAATATCCTTTTTTTTGGCTGCGGCATTTTTAGACATTGAGATGACTGAAATAATTCTGTTAATCAAATAAAATATCTAAGAGCACAAAACGACGCAATTTCGTATTAAAAAAAAAAACACAAACCAATTTGTCAGAAAAAACAGTTTTCAGTATAATACGTAGTAAACTATTATACAAAGTGAAACATAAGGATAGAAATTCGGCAAAAAATCGTATTATAAAAAGTAAAATATATAAAAGAAAATGAGGTATATTCTTTACATTGATTCTCTCTCTCTCTCTCTCTCTCTCTCTCTCTCTCTCTCTCTCTCTCTCTCTCTCTCTCTCTCTCTCTCTCTCTCTCTCTCTCTCTTTCGCCTTGGTTTTTGCCTTAAAAAAATCATACACAGGATTTATAGCAACAGTTTAAAACAGCGGTTCTTAAACTGGGGTGCGCCTCCTAACATTTGCCGAAGGGAACGCGAGCCTTTGGGGAAAAAAACAGGAATTTCTCATATTTCAACGGTTATATTTTAGCAATAATGAGACTAAATCATTAGGATCACAGCACAGTCTTAGACAGAATATTTTATATTATATCACATTACATATCCCCATAACAAACGGAAGCTGAAAAAACATGTATTTGTACATTATTTACAAGTGTGTGTGTGTGTGTGTGTGTGTGTGTGTGTGTGTGTGTGTGTGTGTGTGTGTGTGTGTGTGTGTGTGTGTGTGTGTGTGTGTGTGTGTGCGTGCGTGCGTGCGTGCGTGTAAGTATGCGTGTACGTGTGCGTGTGTGTGTGTATATGTATATATATATGGATATAGATATGTGTGTGTGTGTGTGTGTGAGTATGTGTGTGTACACTAGAGAGAGAAGATAGAGGAGAGAAAAGAGAAGAGAGGAAAGGAGAGAGGGAGACCAGAGGAGAAAGAAATTTATATCACTAAGCTACCCATATAAGCATTAACTGCTGGTTATGTCATGATTATTGTCATTACCACAACTGCCTTTATAACAAATATTAGGGTATGATGTCATAATTCTCAACACAGAATGGAGAAATTTTTCCCTCAGAGCAACATGTTTCTTTTATTTAGCGCCTAGGATCCGTTCCCCATAGGTATTTGAGTTTAAGTGAGTGATTGCATTATTCCATCCTCCGTGACATTTCCATACTACAACTTTGGTCACAAAAAAACAATATACAAATTTTTCGTCCGCATGAAATTCGGTTTGAAATTACTGAACAGAAAAAAATATGGCTATTGTTTAGCATTGCGTTAATTATGAATTAACATGAGCTTAATTATTTTGTTCCAGATGGCATTTACTGTTTGAACTTCCTACATTTTTTAAATATTTTTGCAAATGGTAAAAGAGAACATTCTAACTTTAAAGGTTATTCCTAAATACAATATTTATTTTTTTTGTATAAGTACAAGAGTTAAAACTAACAATACTAAACGTTTTTTTTTTTTTTTTTTTTTTTTAAGCAACGAAAACTAAAATAGATAATAATAATAATAAAATGATAATGATAATAATAAGTGACTAAATAAATGAATAAATAACATAAAAATAACAATAGGAAAGCAAGTATTATATGACTTGGAAATATTTTGAAAAAAGACGCAACTCACTCTACCCACGTAGATGAATATAAAGCATTATTAGTGTTATACCATTTCTTTGAGAAATGCTAACGTAACGAGAGATCACAATTAAGGGGGAACAGTATTGAAGCATTGGCTGTACGTTTCTTCTACCAAAATATAATGGTAACATACACGTGGAAGGGTTTCTGAAACTTTCTTGTGTCTTATTCATCTCCAAATAGGACCTAAAAGATGTTTTAGAAAAGGCACCTTTCTTACATAGAAAAAGTAGCTTCAAGTGAATGTGACTATTTTTTTTTTTTTTTTTTCTAAGAGAATATTTTTCTTAAGTGAATTTGAATATATATGTTTTTAAAGTGAACTAGACTATGTATTTCTTAAGTGACTTTAACTATATCTGTATATATATATATTTTTTTTTTCAAGTGACTTAGACTATATATTTTTCTTTAAGTGAGTGAGAATATATATTTGATTTTAAATGTGTACATGAAAAAAAAAAGAAAATTAGAATGGCATAAAACTGAGAGAGTTTTTGTCCAGAAATCGATCAGCATGAAAGAAAACACTGTCTAGAAGCATATCCGAAGATCCAAAAAGGGAATAATAATAAAAAGAAAAAAAATCGTCGATCAATGAAAGCCTCCTAGTTCCCCCAATCGTCTTGTGTGCTGAAACCTTCCAGGCGACGAACTGAAATAAGGACGAGTATACTTCAGGGAAAGTTACAAGAGAAGAGGGTGGCTGGGGAGGAGGGGGCAATCATTTTAAAATATGAGGCTAAATGGAGAAAAATGAGGGTAGGTGTTGCTATTGTGAGATGGGGTAGGGGGGGAGGAGGGAGAGGAACTCCTATCTTATCTTTACAAAACTTAACGGCTAGAAAATCGATCGAAAATAATAAATAGTTATAAGAAAATCTCCATCCCACGTAGCCACTGTGACAACAAAACTTTTCTTTATTGTACCTTTTACAACAATTTCTCAGGTCCTAAGCCTAAACATAAACAAGAAACTTTTTGAAGAAGCACATCATTATTTGTGTATCTTATTTACCCAACTTTTTTTTATATATAACCTTTTTTATTCTCCCTCCTAACCCTCGTCAGCCGTGGGACAGGAATTTCATATACGATTTTCGTTGTTGTCAATGTACTTTGCTGTTTGTTTTACTCATTATTTTATAGTTTATTATTATTGTAGAGCTATTTCTGTTTTTCTCTGCCACTTGCATGATTAATTAAGAGTAGGGATTCGTTTTAAATATGGTACCGGTCTTATTATACAACATGTAAATTCAGAAATATAAACGAGGTGTAAAAGGCTATCATCCTTAGTACAATGGTGAACAGAGGGTAGTTATACTGGTAGTTCGGCTTCACTCTTTATTTCTAAGAGTTGACACACACAATATAGGAACACACGAAACATGTCTATTTATAGGGGTAATCGCGGTATGCGGGTAGCATCAGCTAGCCCGGAGGGAGAGGGCGAAGCTGACCTTACCGCGTCGGGAGCTTGACACGAACTCTCTGGGTCAAACGAGGTGAGATATAAATGTCGACTACGCCCTCGCTGAGTTAATGGTTCCTTTGGGACTTTTGGATCCACGTGGAAAACAGCCACGTGGTCCACTGGTAACAGAAAAAGACCTCTGCATACGTTATACGAGGTTTCCGTACTGGTTTTATCTTACTAAATGGCTAATGAACACAGTGTGATTTTGAGCCGACCCCCTCCACCCTCCAACAAAAAAATCGATTGAATGCATTTTTTCTTTCTTTCTTGTTCTCTTTCTCTCCCCACCCCCTTCTCTCTCTCTCTCTCTCTTTCTTATTCATTTACCTATTTATTTATTTTTATTTTCTTATTTATAATCCATTTTTTTTACTTATTTATAATTTATTTATTTACTTATTTATTTATAATTTATTTATTCATTATATACACATATATACATACATTTTTTTTCTTTTTTTTGGGGGGGGGGCGGGGGAGGGGTAAGAGTGTTCTTGAAATTAACTCGATACAAAATTATAGTACTGTTTATCAGATCGTAACTTTCCTTCGTTGAAATTATAAGAATCTCACTCCATAGGCCAAAATCAATTAAAATATAAATTCATCCCGTCATATATTTGATGATGGAGGTGGATAGCATTAAATCATTAAAAAAAATACTAATCTATGCGAACACACGTACAAATACTTAGACTTCGCCTGACACTTAGAGGAAATTTACTTTATTTTATTGTGGACTGTGTATGTAAAGGTTCAGATAAATAAATATTTTTGGGGGGAAAATTTGCTGAAAGGACAAGCTATGGCACGTTCGTGTTTTGAAAGTGTTTCCAGTATGATGTGGTTAGAAATCACTATAATTATTTAGGAATTTCGAGAAAAAAATAAGCTTAAAGAGTAATGATAGGCATACAGTACAGTGAGAAAAAAATAAAAGAAATTTGGAAATATTATTATACATGTAAAAAAACAAATTATTTACGATGGAATGAAATGATGGTTCCATGATTTTTAATGCCTGTCATGTGTAAATTAAAGAGACGTAGTCTATGTCTATATATATATATATATATATATATATATATATATATATATATATATATATATATATATATATATATATATATATATATATATATGTGTGTGTGTGTGTGTGTGTGTGTGTGTGTGTGTGTGTGTGTGTGTGTGTGTGTGCATGTATGTGTATATATACAGATATGTATGTACATATATATGTTTGTGTGTATATATATATATATATATATATATATATATATATATATATATATATATATATATATATATATATATATATATGTGTGTGTGTGTGTGTGTGTGTGTGTGTGTGTGTGTGTGTGTGTGTGTGTGTGTGTGTGTGTGTGTGTGTGTGTGTGTGTGTGCGTGCATATAATATAT
>NC_051395.1:4855539-4860539 GCF_015228065.2 Penaeus monodon
TCTAGTAAGATGAAATACTTAGCAATTATTTACTTAAGGCCTAAATTCGGTATTTAGGGTTTATTCTTATTCATTTAGCAATAACAACTGATAATTTGGCATTATTTTTTTAAATAAATCGTGTATTAATTCAAATATATTTTTAAAGATTGGTGTAAACCACATGAGCTCTGACGATACCTCCATCAATCTATTTAACTAACGTGGGAAAGTCTTCTTCTTCTTCCTCTTCGTCCTCTTCATCTTGTTCTTGTTCTTCTTCGTCTTCTTCTTCCTCTTCGTCCTCTTCCGCTTGTTCTTGTTCTTATTCGTCGTCTTCCTCCTCTTCGTCCTCTTCCACTTGTTCTTGTTCTTCTTCGTCTTCCTGTTCTTTTTCGTCCTCCTCATCTTCTTCCTCTTCATCCTCTTCTTCCTCTTCCTCTTCTTCGTCCTCCTCCTCATCTTCTTCTTTTTCTTCCTCTTCCTGCCTTTCTTCTTTCCCTTCCCCTTCCTCCTCTTCGTCTTCTTCTTCCTACTCCTCTTCTTCCTCTTCTTACTCTTCGTCCTCTTCTTCTTCTTCTTCCTTCTCCTCCTCCTCCTCCTCCTTTAAAGAGTTCACACTGAAGGAAGTGGGAAAAGGATGAACGATAACAACTTCACAGAGTAGACGTCTTTGACTTGCTTCGTTATTTCAGAATTACTAATGAAGATACAACACCTACTCAAGAGAGTTCCATACCTCTTCCTAAAAACGAAGGTATCACGTACCCTCAACCTTAGACCTCGTGCCTAATGCCCGTGCTTGCAGATTTGAAACTCTCCTCTTCATCAGTTACCTTGCCTCCTCCAATCATGATAATGGCCCGTCCCTTGTTGATAGTCTTCTCCCTGCATAGACTTCCGCGTCTGATAAAGTGGCCTGACTGAGCCTACCTCCTGGCTTCTGTTGGTAGATGTGATGGTCCTGACCTGGACACTCATTCTACTCAGTAAAATGAGTGTCCAGAAACACCCACCCACAGACGTACACATACGCACGGCACAAATACACCCCCACACTCACACTCCCACCCACCTACCCAAACCCACACCCACACACACACACAGACACACACACACACACACACACACACACACACACACACACACACACACACACACACACACACACACACGTGCAATATACCCTCACCAAAATATGACAATGTTTCCGCTGCCGTACCACTTACAAAGCAAGAGCCATGTAAAATTAAGGTGATACTTTTACTGCATGTGTCCGCGAACGTTAGCATGGCACGTGACCTACATACGATGATTAGGGGACAAAGATTTAATCATCAGTCTGCCATTCAGAGCTTACAGTACACCCTCCATTCACCGTGTTCTCTTTTATACAATTTGAAATTACAAAAGGTAAAATTAATTGCAGTCAGCACGTGTATCACTATTTTAGTCGAAACTTTTTTTTTTTTTTTTTTTTTTTTTGGGGGGGTGCGTGTTTTATAGTCCTGGTTAGCAAACAAAGTATTTATTGTAATCACAGATCATAAGAGCCCAAAGTATGAGTAAACGTAAGAAGAAAAAAATATATATAACTATATATAACGCTACTAAGAACTTGAAGTATAAACAAAAAAGGGGGTTACGATTTAAAACCTACATTTCAAGCCTTGTTTACAACAGGGCACTGAAGCATACTGCTGGTTACTGCACGGGCGCTCCTACTAGCGTGGCCACATATAATGATATTGTTCCTGATTCCTTTTATCCGCATCCGTTGACTTCCAACTTTGAATGCTTCCGGTATATCCTTAGATGTGTGAAAGCATACTTCAAACACGGTACTCATCTTTACCAGGAATTGAGTCAAAGTATGCGTCACCGTAATACGGGTTTCGTTAGCCCCCGTGAAGAAAACGGATCCAAGGTTTATGTAAGTACGTATATAGACCTTGAACGGATCAACCATCTCACTGACTACATCGGCTCCTGTGCTGTCAGTGTCCGAACTCCTTTGCCGCCAGAAGAGGACGACTTACATAACCCATCTACTTCTGTAACATGTTCCCACCCTGTTCTAATTCTATGGTGTTTATGGTAATGTCACGCATTAAGTCAAACTTTGTATGTATTGTTTTCGGGATTTTTTCGGGATTTTTCTTCTATTGCGGCCATGCAAAGTACAGTATTATCATATCTACGCACTTAAGCTATATATGAGTTTATTCTTACAACAAATGAGGTGAAATCATTGACATTAAGTAGATCCACCGACCCTAACAGGCTGTGTTAAAAGAACTACCATACTGCTACTGCTTCTGGTACTCTTAATAATAATGATAGCAATAATGACGACAGAGAGAGGTTTTTGCAAAAACTTTTATGATGCATTATGGTTTGAAACCCGTCGATGCAATAGGGTATGGACAGGGGTATGACCTTTGTAGGCAAGTCATTATTCACAGGATTACGTTTCTACTGTATAACGATGTGTCACTTGTATATCAGTTAAGATAACTGAAGTTTTGCAGAACGCAGTCCAGTGTGAGATATTGTGCCTGTTGCAGTGTGCACTGTATGCCACCAACAGCCTGAATTCATCACACCCGCTCAAGCCTGTGCAACACTCGTTCATCTACACTTATACAAAGTCGTGATACTGAGGGAGCATTGGGAGGCATACGATAACATAATTTAGTTATATATAATTTAGTTCATTCCATTTGTTGCAATGGTCGTTCTTCTGTTTGGTGTGACAGGCTATCTGTTTGCTTCTAAATTACCCCCTGTGTGCAAGGAATGGCCGGGGTTACCATCCACTGGCGGCGTGGGACTTGAACGCGGGTCAGCGAGATTGCTAGACGAGAATACTACCACTGCGCCATCCACCACAAGCTGTGGGAGATAGGAGATGACCTTGGCATTTGACAAACAAAAACCCATACGAACTGACAAACATGAGTTAACAATTCTAGTCCATGATGGAGGTGATGTTTAGTTTTGCGAAGGTATTAGAAGGGATTGATGCTCGTCCGTATAGTAAACAATGTTTTCAGAACAGTGACTCCGTTAAACAAAGGATCATTAGTAAGATTTATACAGTATACACACGCGCGCGCGCGCGCGCATATATATATATTCTAAAATTGTATATATATATACACATATTATAAAATTGTATATATATATATATATATATATATATATATATATATATATATATATGTGTGTGTGTCTGATGACATGCCGGGTTTTAGTTTTAATAGTTTTAACTGCTAACCCGACAAATAACTGCGAGTTAGATGCAATAATTTAGTCTACTTTAAGTATTGAATCTGATTATTTTGTACTGTAGATCAGACCAAGCTGTAACTTTGGCCACGTGAAGTAATATATCAAAACACTATAAGAATGCAGGAGGTGCAAGATTAACAAGTTATAAAAAGAACATTACAAACAATAGATCCGATCATTTTATGGTCAGATTTTTTGGTATTACGTCACAGCACAATTTTAGAAAATACATTAGCTAATTTTGAGTATTATATTAATGCTCCTTGGATGATTTGAAATCTTAAATTAAATACAAGTGCATTTCAAATTCAAAGTCAGATCATGTAAAGAATATTATTGTAAGTCAAGATATATCAAATAGAACAGATTTTGTGTATTTCATATGTGTGTGTGTGTGTGTGTGTGTGTGTGTGTGTGTGTGTGTGAAATATATAAAATGGGCATACTCATTCTTACAAAATGTGTTCTAATCATCATCATCATCATCTGTCTATGAATTCTCTCCTGATGTCCTTTCATTTCGTAGTCATGTATCCATTGGTAGTCTTATTGTAATAGTTATTTGTATTACCGTCAGTGATTTGTGAGCATGGGTAACAGATTCTTGTACTGATACGTCTATTTGTTTGTATTTCTTTCTTTAATTAAGATTATTATCATTTAATTATCATTATCATTTTATTATCATCATGATCCTCATTATTATCATTATCATTATCTTCATTATTATCATTATCCTCATTATCATCATTATCATTATCATCATTATTATCATTATCATTATCATTATTATTATTAGCATTATTTCTGCTATTATTGTTACGCCGACCGCCTCATCTCTCTGCCACCAACACAAGGCAGGCTAGGCAGACGGCGTGCTATCCACAGGGTCGTGAACACTGAACAGCTGCAAGAGGCACCAAGCACCACAGCGTCCCAGAACCACGAGGGGAAACGCCAAGTGGCGAGGCAGGGCACGAAATAAACACAAAATGACAGTCTTTCCTTTATTTACACAAGTTATTTACCCGTACACTTTTCTATAGGCACAATACAGGGGGAAACCAGCATGTCACACTGCACGATACAGCTTATAACAGGGCAACACAAAGTATATCAGGTCACAAGGGCACACACAAGGTCTTCACAGGAGCAGCACCCAACTCCGTCTCCCTCTTGGCTTGTTCCTCCGCTCCTCCGCTCGCAGCCAGTTGCGTCATGTTTGCACAGGTCATCCTTTTCATGTTAACACGTGTTTCGCACAGAGACAAAGACCCACTGGCATAGCATTATCATTATCATTTACATCATTAATATAACTATCATTATTACCATTATCACCATTATTATTATTATTAATATCACTATGTACTGTTATTATTACTATCATTATAATATCATTATCATCATCATCATCATTATCAATCATATTTATTCGCACTCTATAATTATTATTACGCTCCCTTAACACTCTTCGCCGGAAGTAAACGCGATCGTATGAACTGTCAAAAAAATCTCTCTCTAATCTTTTCTTTCCTCGATTTTTTTTTTTATTATTAGTATCGTGCTTGACTCTTTTGTTATATACATATATATATATATATATATATATATATATATATATATATATATATATATATATATATATATATATATATGTATATATATATATATATTTTTTTTTTTTTTTTTTTTTTTTTTTCTTTCTTTCTTTTCTTTCTTTCTTT
>NC_051395.1:4873039-4875539 GCF_015228065.2 Penaeus monodon
AGACACACACACAGACACACACACATATGTATATGTACACACACACACACACACACACACACACACACACACACACACACACACACACACACACACACACACATATATATATATATATATATATATATATATATATATATATATATATATATATATATATATAAATTATATATACGTGTATATAACTGTGTATGTGTGTTCTATGTTTGTGCTTTTGCGTCCGACACCGCATTCTTAGCCAGGTAACATTTTCTGCAACACAATCCCAAGTTTAGTTCTTTCCCAACAAAACACACCGCTGAATAACTGTTATTTCCAAACGTAAAATAACTAGAGACAGGAGATTACAATTTGCAACTACAATACAACTTGCGAATTTACTGGGATGTTTATTCCGTGTGTTGTTGTCAAAAACTTTGCCTCTCCACTTGTGAAACGCGAACAGACGAAAGAAAAGAGAACCAGGGCTGCCAGATCTTAACTGCTAGGAGTAACTATTACCACTACATGTATAAACAAAAGACTGACAGATATTTGGTTCGGGTAATATGAAGTCACTGTGAATGTATTTCAGAGAGAGTAACAGATAGACAGTCAAGGACAGAGAGTGTATATATGTATGTGTGTGTGTGTTTATATATATGTATATATATATATATATATATATATATATATATATATATATATATATATATATATAAACATATACACTATAAAATAGTAGAAAAAACACTTTTTCTCTGCAAGATGCGAATATATATATATATATATATATATATATATATATATATATATATATATATATATATATATATATATATATATATATATATATATATATGCATCTTACAGAGAGAGAGAGAGAAAAAAAAAAAAAAAAAATATATATATATATATATATATATATATATATATATATATATATATATATATATATATATATATATAAAGAGACAGAGAGAGATTCATTGAATTATCCTGGAACATAAATCTCCTTCATGAGTTTGTTATTTAGTGCAAGAACAAATTGCAATATCACTGCTGTAGTTTCCCTATGATATTGAAGTACTAAATCTCCCATGAGGTTATCTATTAGTACACGACTAAGAAAAAGTAAATTTTCAATTATATAGAGTACCTCTATTCAAAATGCTTGTTTTGATGAGGAACATACATGCACCACGCTAAAAAACAGAAAGTAACTATCAGATCACTTACACATGAAACTCAAAGAAGCAGTTTCTCTTTGCATAGTTGCAGAGAGATATCACACTGAGAACACGTTTTGGTTCTGTTCTTAAATTCTGCGACATCTTCGGAATGAATTGTTATCACTGATTATTATTAATAGATTAGCATTTGACTCTTCAACAATGGATGGCAATGCTTCTTTAGTTTCAAAATCTAGTACCATTCCAGTTGGAGAAAGGTTTGCTTGGAACATATTGTCTGATACAGATCCTCCTTGTAAAGGAAATCATGCTTTTATCAATACTGAACTTCGGTAGCCTTGGCTCCTCACCGCAATGAGTTCGTTCTAGTTCCAAGAAAGATCTCACTTTCCTGTCCTCTTCCAGTACAGAGTTGTCATTGATAACCTTTTCTGAATGTCTGAGACTGAAAAAATCTGTCTCTTGTCTTTTTCTTAGTAATCCGAGGGGTCATGGTTTTTGATTGCCAATACATTTTTATCCTTGGCATTTTTATAATTGACATATCAAGTGTCATCCCTATGAATGTAGCAATTTTTATGCTGTTTGTATTAATACATGTTCCTTGATATCAATTGATTTCATATTTGCATACATTGCAATATCTCCCCAAAAAAATCTTTACTGACATAATATAGGAAATATTCAATTAGTTTCAACAGGTTACAAGATCCACCTTTTCTGCTATATTCAGATGAACATGGTGTACGAAAGCTTTATTTCTCAAGTAAAATAATCTTGGCTCGCCAGCAGTAGAAGACAGATTTATCCTGAAGGTCCTCTTCAGAATCCGAGTCCGAAGAGATGACAGCTTCTTCAACTTCAATCAGTCTCCCAGCTGACGTCACTGCCTCGATATTCAGTAATCTTTACTCTTATTAAAGTCACTTTCATCAAGGAGGTGCAGAAATGACAGTCCGGTAGCCTGCAAATAATTTTTTTTTAATACATTTGTTTCTCATTAGAATATAAATTCTGCAACCTCCCCAATTTGTTTCATTTTACAAAAAACAAGATTACTATTTTCATCCTATACACTAACAGCTCTAAACTCATTTCTTATTTACATTGTCTCTGCAACTTTACAAAGCCTTTGACGTAAGACAACCTCAGGCTGAATACCCCAAAATTAACCTGCACATTGCAATAAATTACTGATGCATTGTGATATACAAGCTCTTATATGGGAACGGTTGTTCCCTGTACCAGTATAATAGTGAGAGTCCTAGTAAGCTGATTGGGATAGAGTAACAACAGCGTCTTGCCTTTTGTCCTGCAAATTATTGGAA
>NC_051395.1:4878039-4880539 GCF_015228065.2 Penaeus monodon
AAGAAAACTATCAGCATTCACTGTAGGTGGTTCTCATCAGCAATTGTACCGTTATCTTTACTTAACGTCGGGCGTTTATAAGACATACGTTAAACAGGTTTATTACAGATAAAGTTAAAAGACAAACAGACAGTAAAACATGAAACGATAAAACAAACACAAATAAAACAGAGTAAAATGAATGGTTGTACAAAGAGAAACTTAGAACATTAAAATACGAACTATGAAACACAAACATGAAACAGAAAATACACTTCATAAAACAAACGATAAAACGATACAATGAAACTAATAAAACGAATGATAAAAGTGAAATAGAAAGCTAGATAAAAGGAACATAAAATGAGACCATACAAACAAGATAAAACGAGCGATAAAACAGTAAAAAATGGCACTAGAGTAAAACAAATAAAAAACAACACGATGATAAGAAAGCGCCGGTCACTTTTGAGTCACTTTTGGCCGAAGAAATATCCCGAAAATTATCTCTTACCTCCTATATTGAAAAACTACCCCCACGACCACTTAACAGGACAGGGGAAGCCCATTCCGGGGTTCCTCAGACTGTCGGCTTAGCAGGCCAGTAGCAAAATCCCCCCATTTGTTGTTTTCCTTGCTTCCCACGTTACTTTGTAGGCGGGAAAAGGAGATAATTATGGTTCTTTAAAATCAACAACAGCAAAAAAATCTAATGACTCCACATAGTTAAAATCCTGGTATATGCAATAAAATAATTGATAAAATGACATAGGATTAAAATAACTATTTTAAAATATTAATTTCTTGTAACGAACCAAGAATACTTAAAATTTAGAGAACATTAAACGCTTCTGATAAGAAATTTAAAATAAATAAAACTTGAAATTAATACTACCTAAAATTAATGCTATTAATACTAATTAATACTATTAATACTATACTTAAAATTAATACTATACTTAAAATTAATACTATACTTAAAATTAATACTACTTAATTAATACTTAAAATTAATACTACTTAATTAATACTTAAAATTAATACTTAATTAATACTACCGAACTTTTAAGTATTTAAAATGGGCCACCGTGATCTTTATGAATATATATAAAATCTTAAAATGTAAAGTATATGGGCTTAGGTGCTTTGTCCTCTTCGGGCAAGAAAGTCAGATAAAACAATAAAAATGTAATTTATTTGGTACAATAAAAATTGGCAGTTTTAATCGTGTGTGTGTGGTGTGCGCGGGCATCCTCCTCACTCGCGAGATAAAGATGGTTTTGTTGGGGCCTGGAGGTGATGTTGCCGGCTGGAGGACGTGTTGTACTATAGCTGATGATGGCATGGGGAAGGCTTCGATGCTGCAAAGCCCCATTGACAAAGCAACAGAGAATTGCCGCCACGCACTGTTCCACCAGGTGGGAGTGTTGCCACCTTTAGCTCTTTCAATTCTTTTCTTAGTCGTGTCTGTGGGAGAGTTGGAGGTGAGAGGAGATTTTCCTATACCGTATTACCTCCTGAAGTGATGACAAAAGATCGACGAGGTCAATCACTACATCTCGCCATGGGCTCCCCCCTGAGTGCAGTCATGGCCTGCCCGTTCATGGAGACGCTGGAGAGGGATAACTACAAGGATACAATTGGCAGATGTTCAACTTGGCTTCGTTACGTAGATGCTGTCCTCTTCATTGTACCCAGAAGGCCGTGCTTACAACATACACTGCCGTGGCTTAACTAAGTTCACGAGAAAATCCAGTTCACCGTGGAGGAGGAAAAAGAGGAGAAATTACCTTTCCTGGAAACTCTGATCTATCGGAGTGACGATGGCTTACGTTTCTCAGTATACAGGAAGTCTACATATAAAGATGATTACATCCATTATTCCTCCGCCAACAGCAGCAAAACAAATTCTGGTGCTGTAACTGGCTTCTTCCTCAGAGCACTGAGGATCTGCAGCCCTGAATTTCTTGAGGATGAAGTTACCTATATGATTAATTCTTTCATGAATCACAAATATCCCAGAGGCTTCCTGCTAAACCTCAGAAAGAAGGCGGAGAACTTACTCGCAAGATCAGACCCTGCACCCTCATATTACCGCCATGTAACATTTCCTAGGCGATCAGCAGATACTTCGACAAGACAGTGAGTATCGCCAGCACATCTGGGGAAAAGATACATGACATAATACGAGACAGGAAGCACCCTGAAAGCAACCCTAAAAGTGCTGTATATGGCATACCTTGCAGGAAGTGCAACAAAGCATACTTTGGTGAAACAGGCCATGGTTACAGCATCAGGATCAGCGAACATCGAGCTAGCATCCGTGTCCACAGGACTTCCAACGCCATGGTGGTACATTTAGATGAAGCTGGACATCTACCAATGGAAGGAAGCAGAAATAGTCCATGGAGGACTGAACAAACAATAAAGAAAAATCATGGAAGCAACGTACATCCCGACGGAGAATAGTGTCAACACAGCATCGGGTAAATTCAAACTGTCCAAGGTTACAGCAGCAATC
>NC_051395.1:4904105-4913757 GCF_015228065.2 Penaeus monodon
TCACCTCTTCCGCACCCGCCACTGCTGCCCAATAAGGGGTCGGCAGGCGTGGCCCGCCCATTCCCTTGGGGTTCCTGAGGGATTTGCCCCAATTTTCCCATGGTGGATGGCACTGCCGGGCGCTCCGACATTTGCCCTCCTTGCGGACCCATCCCGCCCTACTTCGGGGTGGGAGGGACCACCCTCCCCCCACTATCATTATTATTGCGTTGCCTGGGTCTTTCTGGGAGGAGTCTGAAAAGGCCCACCTCCCCCGACCGCCCCATTACCCAGCTGCTAGGGGCAGGATTGTACGGGCCGGAGGTGTCCACCCTGGTGGGCCATAGCTCCGTACCTCTGGGGCCTCCGCGCTCCGAGTCCCCCCGTTTAGCCTGGGACCGCAAGGTGCCATTACCCATGAGGGCCACGAGGAGGCACTGCGAGCTTGAATGGAGCTATGCCCTGCAGGGGAGACATGCAAAGCTGCTTCCTTTTCGCACTGAGCTTAGCCAGTGGTGGGAGCTGCAAGCGAAGGCATGCAAGCATACAATCGCTTCACATCCCCTTTGTGCGTAAAGCCCCCACCCTATTATATATATATATATATATATTATATTAATATAAATTTTATATATAAAAAATTTGTATAATTTTATTATATCTACGTATGTTTTCTTACAACACCACCACACTTGTATTGTTATTATATATATATATAAAATAATTATATTATATATATATATATTATAAAATTATATATATATATTTTTTCCTTTTATCATTAAAATATACATATATATATATATATATTATATATATATATATATATATTATATATATATATTATATATATATTATTATATATATATAATATATATATTATATACTATATATATTATCTTTTTATATATATCTAAAATATATATTATATATATATAAAATTATATATATATATGTTATATATGTATCTCATCATACGGTATGCTCATGTTTGCGCAGCCGTGGACCTCTACACCATCCTTCGCCACTCAACTCGATCTTGCGCTTTTGTTTCTACATGTACCATCGACAGCCCGCAAATATCTTTGATGTTGTCGCTCAGTCTTATCTTCGGTTTGCCTCTTTCTCTGTTTCCTATTATCATTCCTGTCAGCAAGTCTTTCTCAATACTTTTACTTCTCGTCACATGAATAAACTTTATTTTCCCTTTTTGTTCAAGATGTCCATCAGCCGGGCCCTTTTCAATTTACTTTTCTCAGCACTTCATCATTCATTTTTTCTCTGTCCATTTAATACGTAGTATTCGTCTGTAACACCACATTTCAAAACTATTGACCTTTTTCTTATCTATCTTCTTCAGCACCCAACACTCGCAATTGGGAAAAGAGTTCAATAACCTCAGTTTTGTCTGTAAGGTAATGTTTCGGTCTTTCCAGATGTTGATGAGAGCAACTGTGTCGTCTTTGGCAATGGCAAATCTTCTTTTCATCTCCGGTGAATCATCATATGTATCACTGCAAGTTTTCACATACACGCGCGGGCGATGCGTGTGTGAATGGATGCAGTCACGCATCCATGCAGTGTGTAGGCATGCTAATTATACGCGGAACACGCTTCTTTCCCCACCAGTGAAGACCTTGCTTGGGGGCAGGACTATGCACCACCATTATTATGGACACATTAATATTGTCCTGTTGGTGAAGTGAATCAGGTTAACTTGCTTGCAATGTTTATGCTCTTGCCACCATATATATGTATATATATGTATATATATGTGTATATATATATGAAATATATGTGTATATACATATATATATATATATATATATATTATATATATATATATATATATATATATATATATATATATATATATATATATATATACACATACACATAAGCACGGAAAATAAAAATCCTTGTATTAGAAAAAAAAAAAGTTCTGTTGTGAAGTACAATTTCTTCAAAGAGAAGATCATTCGCAGTCACAAAAAATATTTGCAACACACGGAAACGTCAAACTTATATATATTATAAATGTACACACAAACAAATTCGTAGTTTATTTTCCCCTTATATAGAAGTAGCATCGAATGAATTATATAAAATATCACTTGATTCTTAAAACGCAACCAGACACCATAGTTTTCTTTGGGATGAAAATGCTATAGAAACCTACGTATAAAGTCCTCATACCCGTTTTCTTACACATGGGACTTTCTGAGAAACTATTTATTTAGGGAAATGGCGTTATAGAAGCGGCATTCCGGTGATAGGCAGGTCGAGAGCTTACTTTTTTTTCCCTCGCGAACTTTCCAAAAAGGCCTCAGATTCTCTCACTGTGGCTTGCATCCGTTGTGCATAATGAGGCTTTGATATGGAAAACGTGGATTATATTCCCTTGAAGAGGCAATTAAATCAGTGAGATATCTAATGAAGTGATTTTTTAAATTATAGTAGAGCTAGGGGATTCCGAGAACCAATAATTCTAGTTTCCATCGCGAATACCAGATGGCTCTCTAAAGGAAAAAAAAAAATTCAGTGCGTTGGCGTCTTTGACACAACCCTCTTGGTCTCGTTTATATATATATACCTTTGTTAGATTTCTATTTTTAAAAAAATCTAAGTAATTCTGACAGGAATCATAACTCGTACACGGAACTTCGTGGTCTAACGTTGTTGTTTACTTTCAGCATGATCAGTATTGTTACTATCATCATCATTATCATTATCATTATCATTATCATTATCATTATCATCATCATCATCATCCTTATTATCATTATCATTATCATAATAATAATCATAATCATAATCATAATCATAATCGTTATCATCACCACCACCACCATCATCATCATCATCATCATCATTGTCAGCCAGTCACGCATGTAGCCATTTTCAGCGGTAGATTAAAACTAGAATATGAAACAGCGTTAATTCTAAGGTTCACTGTGAATTCCTAATGCGAATGTCGACGAATCTTTATTCCTCTCTACATCAGCATCCATAGCGAAATTACAAAGCGAATATGCAAAACAATAAAGTCAGTTTCATAGTCGCTGGTGAATTGTCTTATATATATACATACATATACACATATGTATGTATATGGATATATATATATATATATATTTTATATATTATATATATAATAAAATATATATATATATAAAACCCATATATATATAATATCTTTTATCTTATAATATTATATAAAATTATATATATCAAAATATATATCGACGTCCACCTTCACTCGATGTCGACTTGCTAGTCTTACCCCTCCGTATAATAAGCCAATCCCGGCCGAAAGAATGTGGAGCAGTGTTGCCCCATGCAGCAGCCCTTCTCACGCAGCTGATGATCAAGGAAAGGCATAGACCGACGACTGGGCCCGCGGCTCGCAGAAGTTTCCAGAATGAATCGCCACGACACGACTGCCTCGGTACCCGGCTTTGATTCTTCTCAGGGTTGCTTCCACGCCTTTTCATCTTTAGTACTACGGCAGTACGTTTGCAAGGTGGGCTCTCAAACTTTGTCCATAACACTGAACTACAGCAGCAGTCGGGCATCGCTTCGTTTCAAGGAATGCGTTGTGCAATTCGTGTTTTTATGCAACCACGATATATTTTTGTATATACACCAAATACACGCCGGTTTTATATACTATATAAAAATTAGCACTGACACCACACACACACACACCCACACAACGAATAGATAGTATGTATATATATTAGTATTACATACAATACACTCATGCACATATATAATAATATATTTATTAAATTTTATAATTTTATATAGATATATATATACATATATTTTTATATATATATATATATTATATATTTTATATATTAATATATATATATATATCTATATATATATATTATATATATATATATTTTAATAATATATTAATATATATTTATAAAATATATATATAATATATATATATATCATAAAACTTATCTTTTATATTATTATAATAATATATTATATATATATACTTATTATATTTTATTTTTTTAATATATATTATATATTTTATAAAATATATATATATATCTTATCTAATTATTATATATATTAGTAATATTTTAATATATTTCTCTTACTATTTATATATATATTATTATATTCTTTTATTATATATATATACAATTTAATTTTTTTCTTTATATATAATATTATATATCATATTATATATACATATATATTATAATTTATAGATCTAATATATATTATATTAAAATATCTAATAAAATTTTTTATATACATATTTTATATATATATCTTTTATCTTATATATCTATCTATTATTATCTATATAAAATATATTCTATATGTATATAGTATATTTTATCTTATTATATATCTATCTTATATTCTCCTCTCTCTTCTTATCTTATCTCTAAAATCTATTCTCTATCTATAATTATTATAATATATATATATATATGATTATATCTATATTTAAAATATACTATATCTCTTTTTATATATATATATATCTTATCTTTCTATCTCTATTTTCGATCTATATATTTTATTATCTTCTATATATAATCTATATATATATATATAATATATTATATATTATTTTTATATATATTATATATATATCTATCTAATATATCATATATCTCTCTATTATATATCTATTGGAAATATTATATCTATTAATATTCTCTATATATATATTATATCTATTTATATATATATATTAATTATTTATATATTAAATATCTATTTTTTCATATTCTATATATATATCTCAATTACCTCGTACTTTATCTTTTTATTTCATCATAACTTTATCTATAGATACTATATTATTCTATATATTTCTTATTTATTATATTTTATATTATATATTTTTAAAAATCTTATCTATCTCTTATTTTATATATATATCTATTTATTATATTATCTTCTTATTATTAATATCTCTATATTATCTTATATATTATCAATCTTCTATATATATATCTATATATAATAATATTATTATATATCTCTATCTCTCTATATTATACTATCTCTATCTTTTCTCTCTATTTATCTATCTCTTCATAAATTTTTCCCTCTCTATATATATATTTAATTCTCTATCTATATCTATTTTTTTATATATCTATTTATCATTTACTTTAGTTCTTCTCTCTGCTTCTCTACTTTTTATTATAAAATAATCTCTATTATCTAGTTAATATATATTCTCTATTTTTAATATATATATCATATTCTATTCATCTTATTTATTTATATCTATTTATATATATCCCTCTATTTCTTTCCTATATTATATATTGTATATTATTATATCTTTAATATAGTATATCTTTATATACTTATATATTATATTATATCTTATTATTATATATTTTATATATCTATACTATATTAATTATATATATATATATTTCAAATTATCTTTCTATATCAAATATCTATTTTTTATCTTTCTTAATATTTATATTTATTTTTATTTTATATATATATATATATATCTATCATATATATACTACTCTATATTTTATCTCTATTCCTTATTTATCTTATCTATATATAGTTATATCATATTCTATATATTATATATATAAAATTTTATCTTTCTATATATATATCTCTTTATATATATTTTTATTATATTTGTCTATTCTATTTCTATTATAAAATATATAATATAAAATATCTATTTTGGTATATTACTCTCTATTCTATATATATATTATTATTTTTATTATTAAATTTTAAATATATCTATTATTCGATATATATATCATATATCTATCTATATATATATATTCTCTCTATATTTAATATCTTATCTATTATATCAATATCTTTATATTATATTATATCTATATCTTAGTATATATCTATATATATATTTTATATATAATATCCTATATTATATATATCTATTTTTATTCTTTTTTATCTATCAAATCTTATTTATCTATCATTCTAATATTATTATATATCTATATCTTAAAATATATTTTACAAATTTTATATATATTATAATATTACAAAATTTTTATGTATTCTTATCTTATCTATCTATATCTCTATCTTAAAATATAATATTATTTATATATAGATATATTAATCTCTCTCTTCTTTATATTATATCTCATATATCTTATAAAATATTCTATCTATCTTAGTAATATCTATATTTAATATATATTATCTATCTATATATTTTTTCTATATATATTTTAAAATTATTATATATTAATATTTATATATATATATATATATATATATTATTTTTAATTCTATATATATCACGATATATAATATATCTATATTTATATTATCCTATATATTATATATTTATATATATAGATAATTTATATTATATATATCTAATAATATATAATATTTTAAAATATATCTAAAATTATATATATTATATTATATCTATACTTATTATTATATATATATGTTATAAAAAAATATATATCTATATATATATATATATATATATATATATATATTTATATAATATATTATATATATTTATTATATTTTAATATATATAAATATATATATATATACTATTATATTTTATATTTATAATATATATATATATTTATATCTTAATTTCTATTTTTAGTATTATATTATTATATATATATATATATATTATCTATATATGCATAGAATAATTATTTAATATACAATATATTATATATATATATATTTTATTTTGTTTATATATGTATATTTTAAAATATATATATATTATCTTTTATATCTATCTATATTATATATTTGTATATATATATATATTGTGTGGTTTATATAATTTTAAATATATATATATCTATTATATAATATATATATATATATATATATATATATATATATATGTAGCTATGAGTGTATATGTATGGATATATACTTACATATATATACATACATATACATATTCGTGTGTGTGTGTGTGTGTGTGTGTGTGTGTCAGTGTGCATATATATTTATATATATGTATATATACATACCCGTGCGTGTATGTGTGTGTATATACAATATATATATATCGTGTGTTTGCATAAATACACGCATATTTGCACACACGCATTACCTTGAAACGATAGCGATGCCCGACTGCTGCCTTGTAGTTCAGTCCGTGTATGGACAAAGGCTACGAGAGTCCACCCATTGCAAAACAGTCCACTGCATCGTAGTATCTATAAGATGAAAAGGCGTTGGAAGTCAACCCTGAGGAAGAATCCAAAGCCGGAGTACCGAAGGCAGTTCGTTGTCGCTGGCGATCTCATTCTGGCAACTTCTGCGATGCCGCTGGGGCCAGTCCGTATCGGTCTATGCCGTTCCTTTGGATCCATCAGCTGCGTGGAGAAGGAGCCTGCTGCATGGGCAACAGCTTGCTCCTCACATTCTTTCGGCCGGGCATTGGCTATACTTATACGGGAGTGGGTAGAGACTATGCCATAGTCGACATCGAGTGAAGGTGGACGTCGATATATATATATGTATATATATATATTATATATATATATTTATAATTTTATATATTTTATGTATATTTAAAATTATATATATTATATATTTTATATATTATATATATATACCCATATATCCATACATATTTTGGTATAGTATTTTATATAATAAGACAATTCACCACGACTATGAAACTGACTTTATTGTTTTGCATATTCGCTTTGTAATTTCGCTATGGATGCTGATGTAGAGAGGAATAAAGATTCGTCGACATTCGCATTAGGAATTCACAGTGAACCTTAGAATTAACGCTGTTTCATATTCTAGTTTTAATCTACCGCTGAAAATGGCTACATGCGTGACTGGCTGACAATGATGATGATGATGATGATGATGGTGGTGGTGGTGATGATAACGATTATGATTATGATTATGATTATGATTATTATTATGATAATGATAATGATAATAAGGATGATGATGATGATGATAATGATAATGATAATGATAATGATAATGATAATGATGATGATAGTAACAATACTGATCATGCTGAAAGTAAACAACAACGTTAGACCACGAAGTTCCGTGTACGAGTTATGATTCCTGTCAGAATTACTTAGATTTTTTTAAAAATAGAAATCTAACAAAGGTATATATATATAAACGAGACCAAGAGGGTTGTGTCAAAGACGCCAACGCACTGAATTTTTTTTTTTCCTTTAGAGAGCCATCTGGTATTCGCGATGGAAACTAGAATTATTGGTTCTCGGAATCCCCTAGCTCTACTATAATTTAAAAAATCACTTCATTAGAACCCTCACTGATTTAATTGCCTTTTCAGGAATAAATCCACTTTTTCCCATATCAAAGCCTCATTATGCACACGGATGCAAGCCAAAAGTGAGAGAATCTGGGGCCCTTTTTGGAAATTTCGCGGGGGAAAAAAAAGTAAGCTCTCGACCTGCCTATCACCGGAATGCCGCTTCTATAACCCCATTTCCCAAATAAATAGTTTCTCAGAAAGTCCCATGTGTAAGAAAACGGGTATGAGGACTTTATACGTAGGTTTCTATAGCATTTTCATCCCAAAGAAAACTATGGTGTCTGGTTGCGTTTTAAGAATCAAGTGATATTTTATATAATTCATTCGATGCTACTTCTATATAAGGGGAAAATAAACTACGAATTTGTTTTGTGTGTACATTTATAATATATATAATTTTGACGTTTCCGTGTGTTGCAAATATTTTTTGTGACTGCGAATGATCTTCTCTTTGAAGAAATTGTACTTCACAACAGAACTTTTTTTTTTTCTAATACAAGGATTTTTATTTTCCGTGCTTATGTGTATGTGTATATATATATATATATAATATTATATATTATAATTTTATCTATATATAATGTATATATTATATATGATATGTATTATACACATATATTTCATATATATATACCATATATATACATATATTACATATATATGGTGGCAAGAGCATAAAAATTGCAAGCAAGTTAAACCCGATTCACTTCCCACAGGACAATATTAATGTGTCCTAATAATGGTGGTTTCTAGTCCTGCCCCCCAAACAAAGGTCTTCACTGGTGGGGGAAAAAAAGCGGGGTTCCGCGTTAATTAGCATCCTACACACTGCATGGATGCGTGACTGCATCCATTCACCACGCATCGCCCGCGCGTGTATGTGAACTTGCAGTGATACATATGATGATTCACCGGAGATGAAAAAGAAGATTTGCCATTGCCAAAGACACACAGTTGCTCTCATCAACACTGAAAGACCGAAACATTACCTTACAGACAAACTGAGGTTATTGAACTCTTTTCCCAATTGCGAGTGTTTTTGGGGCTGAAGAAGATAGATAAAAAAAGGTCAATAGTTTGAATGTGGTGTTACAGACCGAATAAATACGTATTAAGGACAGAGAAAAAATGAATGATGAAGTGCTGAGAAAAGTAAATTGTAAAGACCGGCTGATGGACATCTTGAACAAAAGGAAACTAAAGTTTATTGGTCATGTGACGAGAAGTAAAGTATTGAGAAAGACTTGCTGACAGGGAATGATAATAGGGAAAAAAGAGAAAGAGGCAAACCGAAGATAAGACTGAGCGACAACAATCAACAGGGTAAAATTTGGCCGGCTGTCTGATACGTTTTAAAGT
>NC_051395.1:4933857-4941357 GCF_015228065.2 Penaeus monodon
ACCTTTCTATGAATGCTCAATGAATTTAATTTAGACTCCCTCTGCACTTGTCATGATACGGTTTCATTGAGGGATTTCTTCAGTAAACGTCTATGTTGCCATTTTCTCGATCTCTCGTTCGGTCTCTCAGCGTCTCCGTCTCTGTCTCTGTCTCCGTCTCAGTCTCTGTCTCAGTCTCAGTCTCTGTCTCAGTCTCTGTCTCTGTCTCCGTCTCAGTCTCAGTCTCTGTCTCAGTCTCTGTCTCTGTCTCCGTCTCAGTCTCAATCTCTGTCTCAGTCTCTGTCTCTGTCTCAGTCTCTGTCTCAGTCTCGTCTCTGTCTCTGTCTCAGTCTCTGTCTCAGTCTCTGTCTCTGTCTCAGTCTCTGTCTCAGTCTCTGTCTCAGTCTCTGTCTCAGTCTCAGTCTCTGTCTCAGTCTCAGTCTCTGTCTCAGTCTCTCTCTCTGTCTCCGTCTCAGTCTCTGTCTCAGTCTCTGTCTCTGTCTCAGTCTCTGTCTCAGTCTCAGTCTCTGTCTCTGTCTCTGTCTCTGTCTCTTCAGTCTCTGTCTCAGTCTCAGTCTCAGTCTCTGTCTCAGTCTCAGTCTCAGTCTCTGTCTCAGTCTCTGTCTCAGTCTCTGTCTCGTCTCAGTCTCTGTCTCAGTCTCTGTCTCTGTCTCTGTCTCAGTCTCTGTCTCAGTCTCTGTCTCTGTCTCTGTCTCAGTCTCTGTCTCTGTCTCTGTCTCAGTCTCAGTCTCTGTCTCAGTCTCAGTCTCTGTCTCTGTCTCTGTCTCAGTCTCTGTCTCTGTCTCTGTCTCAGTCTCTGTCTCAGTCTCTGTCTCAGTCTCTGTCTCAGTCTCTGTCTCGTCTCAGTCTCTGTCTCTGTCTCTGTCTCTGTCTCAGTCTCTGTCTCTGTCTCTGTCTCTGTCTCTGTCTCAGTCTCTGTCTCTGTCTCAGTCTCTGTCTCTGTCTCAGTCTCTGTCTCTGTCTCTGTCTCTGTCTCAGTCTCAGTCTCAGTCTCTGTCTCTGTCTCTGTCTCTGTCTCTGTCTCTGTCTCTGTCTCTGTCTCTGTCTCTGTCTCAGTCTCTGTCTCTGTCTCAGTCTCTGTCTCTGTCTCTGTCTCTGTCTCTGTCTCTGTCTCTGTCTCTGTCTCAGTCTCAGTCTCTGTCTTCGTCTCTGTCTCTGTCTCTGCCTCTGTCTCCGTCTCCGTCTGTTTCTCTATCTCTTTCTCTTTCTCCGTCTTTCTTCTCTCTTTCCCTCTCTCTCTCTCTAACACACACAAAGACACATATATACTTAAGATATTCATATATACAATTTTGTTTACCCAAGTATCTATCAAGCTATGTGTATGTTTATTTATCTTACTTCAAGGATTTCGAATAGATTTTTTTTCACTCTCTCGTTCAACGTTTCTGTTAGCTTATGCATGTATCTGTAAGTACCTTTGACTTAAAATGTCTTTGGAAAGTGCGTGGGTAGGTCTTTTTCATTCATCCAGCCTCTTCACAACCTACTTAACCTTTCCAAGATCTACCTTTTTTTTTTAATTAGCCATTCACAGTTAAACATATCAATGTCACTTTGTTTTTGAGAAATGGTTTATGTTTTTGTCAAGCGTCTTGAATAGACAAGTCGATATTTTCAGGATTCCCTTTATATTATAATTACATTTAGAGACCTGAATGTGTAAGAAGATCCCATTCGTTCCGACTGAAATGTATTCAGTTCTCCCCTCCTCGTTCTCTCTCCTTCTCGTTCTTTTTGAGTGTCTGTATGATTAAAAAAGAAATAAAGAAAGGAAAACACGGGTTTTGAGGGGTATCTAGTCTATATTTAGATCTTCATATTCGTTCATCCTCGTAGTCCGAGTTAAGCAAGATCAATTTTCGTCACGAGCAATAGTTTGCATAATGCGGCATTGCGACAACTGCATTGGTGAAATGTTGCAAGGCATGATTGAAGAGGGCATATTTTAAGTGGAATGTCAGACGCGTATTGATAAAGAGGAAAACTGTTAGCATGAGCGGCTTGCAAATATCGAGTAAATAGGTTATATTGATCTTCAAGGAGGAAATTGCAGAGTTGCACGGAGAAAAGGATGAAGACAATGAAAAACGAAAAACGAAAATCAAGGAGAAAAAGTACTCAGTAAAAACGACAAAGGCTAAGAAAACAAAACGAAACAAAACGAATCAGACGAAGAATAAATCAAAAGGAGACTGGGTGAGCGAAAACCCCACACAAAAAAAAAAAAATAAGATTGGAAAAGAAACTATAGATTTTATGGCCTTCATTATATTCCAAATAGGATATACCCATCGCCATCATTATCATTATCAGTATCATACAACACACACACACACACACACACACACACACACACACACACACACACATACACACACACACATATATATATATATATATATATATATATATATATATATATATATATGTATATATATATATATACATATATACATATATATATATAAATATATATATATATATATATATATATATATATATATATATATATATATATATATATATATATATATATATATATATATATATAGTAGCCAAGGAAAATGCCTACTTCAGCCAATATGTATCTATGTATGTATGCACATACAGTATGTATGCATATATGTTTGTATGAATGTATGCATATATGTATGTATGTATGTATGTATATATGTGTGTGTATGTGTGTGTGTGCGTGTGTGTGTGTGTGTGTGTGTGTGTGTGTGTGTGTGTGTGTGTGTGTGTGTGTGTGTGTGTGTGTGTACGTATATGTATATATGTATATATGTATATGTATATGTATATATATATATATATATATATATATATATATATATATATATATATATATATATATATATTTATGGACATATATGTATATGAACCGTGTCTTCACAATACTCTTTCACTGTGATGATGTCTGTTCTCATATGTATCTTTTGTAGATATTTATATTTTTCTGTAACTATTATGCTCTGATATACTTATGTTAAAATAGTCTCATACAGAATATAATATAGTTAAGTTTAGGCTGATATAGCCATTTTCTTTTGTTTTTTCGGTGTTTTATGTTTATATAAATGCTTCTACGGTTTATTTTGAATTTATGGCGTAAAGAGTTAATACATTTATGATTTTTATCTAAAATTTATTATTGATTTTCATCTAAAATTTATTATTGAAAATTTATTATTATTATCCACAATGGCGTGGAGAATGTCAATGTCGCTTTGTTTTTTGAGAAATGGTCTATGTTTTTGTCAAGTGTATATTAGCTTATTTTTTTACGTCTTGAATAAACAATAGTCGATATTTTCAGGATTCCCTTCATATCATAACTATAGATGTCCATTTGCAATGTGAACTAAGTGTGTTTTACGTGTGATCACGGGCCGTGGCGAAGACAAACAATAAATTGCTTTATTAATTTACATACACTTTATATGTTGTGATTGATATTTCTCATGTACATTGCTTCATGAATGCGTAATTGATATTCGTTTTCAATGTTATGACTTCATTTTTCTATTAATGTGGGGGTATTTCATTTTCCACGTACTTTGAAACTTCAGATTTATTTTTTTTATTTTTTTATTTTTTATTTATTTTTTTTTCATTATTTTTTTTTTTTTCTTCTTTTTTTCTTTTTTAGTCATTTCATGTTATTACTTCTCCAGCCTTAAAAGGGGCTTTGTCTGTTTTATGGAATAAACTTTTCATATTGAATATTTGAGTGTTAGTATTTCTGACTTTAATGTATCATTTCTGATATATGTTACCTATCCCACACACACATGCACACATGCACGCACGCACGCACGCACGCACACACACACACAAACACACACACTTACACACACACACACACACACACACACACACACATACATACATACATACATACATACATACATACATACATACATACATACATACATACATACATACATACATACATACATACATACATATATATATATATATATATATATATATATATATATATATATATATGTCAAAGTGTGTGTTTGTTTGTCCTTGTGTTAGGATATGAGTAGCGCTTCGTTTTCATTACTGCGGATCACAACACTGTGAATGTTTTGAATGTGTTTTAAATCCGGACTCACAGCATTTTCAGTCATCGTCCACTCGTAGGCTCAAATCCACTCGAACAACAATCAAGTGTACAGACAATTACATTTTACCAGCAGAATGTTATGCAGTTGATTGGGTTTCGTTTTCATTACAGCCATGGTAGATTTCTGCATTCTGATTTTTAGGGTAAACTGTAGTAAAAATTGTGTGTGTGTGTGTGTGTGTGTGTGTGTGTGTTTGTGTGTGTGTGGGTGTGTGTGTTCCTCCTTGTATGCCACTCTGTTTGTGTATATCTGTCTCTCTCTCTCTCTCTCTCTCTCTCTCTCTCTCTCTCTCTCTCTCTCTCTCTCTCTCTCTCTCTCTCTCTCTCTCTCTGTCTTTCTCTGTGTCACACACACACAACCTCGCGCGCGCGCGTGAGGCATGAGGCATCCAACAAGATATCAACCATCATGATATATGAACAATACAAACTGTATCCATCGCCTTTATACTGTGTAATAACCTTGTTTCTATAATTAATGTCATTTTCTAATACGTTTGTAATATTCCTCTATACTACATAGCTGAAACTCTAGGTGATCTCCATCACTTTCGTTATCAAACTGCTATTCTTAATTTCATTTACATCCACTTCGCCTTCTGAATCGCGCAGAGCTAAGTCACATCCAAAACGAAATCCATCCCATCTGTTACCTGCACATTTGCATTTGGCAAAGCTAACAAGTTAAGTTAATGCAACTCATCGCAGAGGAGCAAAATAAAACTCTCACCCTCATAATCCATTTATTACGCACCGCGTCACCCTTACTTAGCGAATCCCTAGTTCCAAGGGATACCAGAGATCCGTCACACACACACACACACACACACACACACACACACACACACACACACACACACACACACACACACACACACACACACACACACACACACACACCCTTCCTTATCCCTAATTCACGCCATAATTTGCCTTGTTAGAGACCCACGCGATGCCTGCCTCTTTATTCAAAACAGTAACTAAGGTTACAGTTTTCTTGCTACATTTTTCCTTTCGCTATTTGGTGTTGTAGTACAGGCCTCTTGACAATGAATATCGTGACTTATTATTATTATCGTCGTCATACTATGGTAAAAAAAATATGATAATGATAGTATGAATAATTATAATGAATGATATGGTGACAGAAAGAGTAATCAGCCATATGATTGTTGTTGTTATTATTTTTCATCGCTGTTACTGGTATTGTCATTATTATCATTATTATTAAAGTACTTTACTGCAATTAGTAGTGTAATTTTTTTGTGCTATTTTGTCAGCATTATCATTATAATTATCATTGCATTTCCGTATTCTTGTTATTTATGATTATGAGGATGATTATGATTATGATGATGAAGATGATGATGATTATTATTATTGTTATTATTATTATTATCATTATTATTATTATTATTATTATTATTATTATTATTATTATTATTATTATTATTATTATTATTATTATTATTATTATTACCATCATCATCATTATCATCATTATCATCATCATCATCATCATCATCATCATCATCATCATCATCATCATCAATATTATTATTATTATCATCATCATCATCATCATCATCATCATCATCATCATCATCATCATCATTATCATTATCATTATCATTATCATTATCATTATCATCATCATCAAATAAATATGACAATAAAAAACAAACAAAAAAATAATGATGATAATAACAGTAATAATAAAATAATGATAAAAATGGTGATAGTGATGATGATAAAAAATAGTAATGATAATAAAAATGATGATGATGATAATTATAAAATAAACAAATAAATACATAATGATAATAATATCAATAATGATAATGATGATGATGATGATGATAATAACAATAATAGTATCGTAATAATTACCACTGTGTAATTCGTATTATCTTATTATCGTCATTATCATTATTATGATGATCATAGTCAATATTACATAGCTATGGGAAAATAAAACAGAATTTCACATATGAAGAGGAATTATTAATATCAACATTGCATTCTTCTTCTTTTAACGGTAGGTTCATGTCTGAGCCGCCGTGGTCACAGCATGATACTCAATTGCAGTTTTCACGTTGTGATGATCTTGGAGTGAGTTCGTGGTAGGGTCCCCAGTTCCTTTCCACGGGGAGTGCCGGTGTTACCCTTTAGGTAATCATTCTCTCTATTTATCCGGGCTTGGGACCAGCACTTGATTTGGGCTGGCTTGGCCACCCAGTGGCTAGGTAGGCAATCGAGGTGAAGTTCCTTGCCCAAGGGAAACAACGCGCCGGCCGGTGACTCGAACCCTCGAACTCAGATTGCCGTCGTGACAGTCTTGAGTCCGATGCTCTAACCATTCGACCACCGCGGCCCCAACATTGCATTAGATTCCCACAAATAAATTACAGGAGCCTCTCTCAAGTAAACACGGTCTTATTCGCAGAAAGAGGGAGAAGGAGAGAGAGAGGGGGAGAACAATGGAGAGAGAGAGAGAGAGAGAGAGGGGGGGGAGGGGATGGAGAGGGAGAAATACATAGATAAATAGGTAAATTGGATAGAAATAAAGAGAGAGATGAGGGAGTTACGTAGATAGATAGGTATATATATATATATATATATATATATATATATATATATATATATATATATATATATATATATTGATAGATAGATAGAGAGAGGGGGGGAGAAATAAATAAATAGACAGGTAGATAGACAGACAGATAGATAAAGAGAGGGATAAATAAATAGAGAGAGAGAGAGAGAGAGAGCAAGTACGTGGGAGGCGAAAGCGAGAACGAAAGAGAGAGAGAGAAAAAAAAGTTGATAACACTTCCGTGTTAAGCCGTATTCATGTTTGACAAATGTTAAAAAAAAAAAAGAGAGAAAAATATATGAATGAGAAAAAATATCTTCAGAATACAAAAGATGCTCTCTCTCTCTCTCTCTCTCTCTCTCTCTCTCTCTCTCTCTCTCTCTCTCTCTCTCTGTCTCTCTCTCTCTCTCTCTATCCTCTGCTCTCTCTCTCTCTCTCTCACTGTCTCTCTCTCTCTCTCTCTCTCTCCTCTCTCTCTCTCTCTCTCTCTCCTCTCTCTCTCTCTCTCTCTCTCTCTCTCTCTCTCTCCTCTCCTCTCTCTCTCTCTCTCTCTCTCTCCTCTCTCTCTCTCTCTCTCTCTCATTATTCTCATTCATACCTTTTATACCTTGTGTCCTTTTAAACTAACGCCCTTTCTAACCCCACCCCACAACCTCCTCAACGCGGTCACAACAGAGCTAAACCACAAACCGCTAAAGGTCAAAAGGTCATTCGGAAGCATATAATAAAGGGAGGGCCTTTCACCACTGGCCGAATACAA
>NC_051395.1:4951357-4953857 GCF_015228065.2 Penaeus monodon
ATTTGCTTGTCCCTGTGTATGCATTTCTTTGTGTACATTAGAGCGTGTATTTGTGTGTGACTGTTTGTATATGTTTGTGTACGTATGTGTGTGTGTGCGTGTGTGTGCGTGCGTGCATGTTGTGTGTGTGTGTGTGTGTGTGTGTGTGTGTGTGTGTGTGTGTGTGTGTGTGTGTGTGTGTTTATATAAGTGTATTTTTGTGCGTTATTGATCAAGTGACTTTGGGTTAGTTAATTTTGCTGTCACTGGCGTTGCTATGTGCACATTTTGTGTATTTGTTTCTGTATCTAGGCGTGTATATTTGTTTGTTTGTATATCTGCATATATATAAACTAGTTGAATAACCTGCACTGGCGCTCTGTTGGAAAAACAAATTAGGATCAGAAAGACAAATAAACAGATTAATGAAATAAAAAAAAAGGATGGAAAGTAAATAATGATAATGATGATGATAATAATGATAATAATAATAATAATAATAATAATAATAATAATAATAATAATAATAATAATAATAATGATAATAATTGTAATAATAGTAATAATAGTAATAGTAATAATAATAATGATAATAACAATAATAATAATAAATAGGTAAACAAAAAATCAAGTAAAGAAAAATACTTTGCTTTCTACTTTGAAACAAATTACATCTACTTTGCTTCAGAAATAGTGCAGTAATAACATATCCGATATGAGATTGTGTCATTATTTTCAATTAAACAGCACAGTAATTAGGGAAATAGAGTTATTATCTCAAAGGACTGTACTAAGGTTATAATACCATCTTTGCAAATACACAGGGGACCAGACACGAAAATTATATAGAGAAAAATATAAATGAAATATAAAGATCTAGAAACAATAACCTGATTAGAGATTTCTCTTAGCATATCTTAAGGGAAGGAAAAACGATGAGGAAAATGTGATCGTACATAATTATTAACATCCTCCTCACAAGCAGTTTTTTAATTACTGTTAGTCATTCACATCTGAATTCAGTTTAAAAGGACAGGCGATGTGCCAAGGAGTTTCCACCGAAGTTCCTTGTCATGGAAAATAGAGGAACTTGCCTCTTTAACATGCGTTGGAGAGAGAAGTAGCTTATTCATCAGTCAAGCGTTAATATCACGGCGCTAATGAAGGTCAAGGTTATATCACCCTCGTCAGACAACTAAACTAAAGCTAGAGAGAATTCTAGAAAACGTATTTTCCTCTGATAGGCTGAATTATCCATGTGTTTCTTTGTTTGCATGGATAGCCTGGTCTAGAAATTATTCACAGGTAATTGGTGAGGAGAAAAATGGCCTTACACCAGTCATGGTTCTCAAACGGAAGTCCTAGGCATAAAGCTCCCCTTATTCTCTCGCCCGCCACTTGAGGACTGAATTCAGGCACTTCAGAACGGCACTTCAGAACGACACTTCAGGAGGATCGTAGGGTACACGAGGCTACGCTGTACTATGAGTGAAGCAATGTAACAAGGCTCGGTCAGGCGACAGTGACCTGTGCTAACATACCAGAGTGCAGGAGGTAAACTGGGGTATGCATCATTATATACATACATACATACATACATGCATACATACATACATACATACATACATACATACATACATACATGCATACATACATACATACATACATACATACATACATACATACATACATACATACATACATATATATATAGATAGAGAGATAGATAGGTAGATAAATAGATAGATATAGATACAAACACGTATGTATGTATGTATGTATGTATGTATGTATGTATGTATGTATGTATCTATGTATCTATGTATGCATGTATGCATGTATGTATGTATGTATGTATGTGTGTGTGTATGTATGTATGTATGTATGTATATATGTATGTATGTATGTATGTATGTAAGTATGTGAGTATCTAGTGAGGAAGGGAGAAAAGAAAAGCAATGCTGGAACGGGGAAAGACGGAAAATTAAAAGTGAGGAACAGAGGAAGGAGGGAAGGAGGGAGAGAGAAAAGAATACGCGGGAGATAGGAAGTGAGAGGAGAGAGAAGGAAAAAGCATCTTTCCTTCTTCCTTTTCTCCACTTCCTCTTCGATTTTCCCCTCCGGCACTTCCTTCCATATCTCCCTTGCCATATCTCCTCTTTCTCCTTTTTTTCTCTCTCTCTTCTTCCTTCCTTCAGCTCTTTCCTCTTTCTTTTCTTTGTTCTTCCTCTGTATTTCCTCCATCCCTTTCATCCTCCCATTTAGCTATCGTCTGTTCCTCCTATTCTCTCTTTCCTGCTCTTTCCGTTTCATTTCAGCCTTCCTCCCTTTCTGCCTTTTATCTGCCTTGCCTCTCTTCCTTTATTCTATCCACCTTCTCTCTCCCCCATTCACTCTCTCGCTCCTACCCTCCCTTCCTCCCCAACTCTCTCACTCCCCCCCCCCTTCTCCTGCCTTCCTATTCCCACCCTTTCTTCATATTTCCTCCCCTTCCCCTCCCTTCCTCCCCAGGTACTCCCCT
>NC_051395.1:4958857-4961357 GCF_015228065.2 Penaeus monodon
AGAAAATAGACAGACAAGGAGAGGGAAGAAAAGAAAACTAGCGTAACAACAGGATATAACAAAAAAAAAAAAATCAATGGCCGGAATATGACCTAACAAAAGCCCGGATGAAACACAAACTTTCCTTACGCGGTCGAATCAGGTCAACTCGGTTCAAATGAAATCAATATGCGATGCGTTGACCTGTCAGAGGAGAGAATTAGCCAGCATGCTATCATTTTCTCCTTCGTTGCCTGGTGATGGTGATGATGATGTTGGTGGGGATGACTAGAAATGTTGGCGGTAGCTGTGATGTTGATAATGGTGGGGGATAATGTTAATGGCATAAATTGACGGATAGATAGATAGATGGTGAGTTAAATAGATAGATGAATAAATAGACAGAGGTAAAAAGAGAGGACCAGCGAAAATTACGGTATTAATATGTTAAAATTATGTATAACATCGCAATCAAGCTATTAGCAAAATACCCAATTATTTATTAAAACAATAATACTAAGTTGCTGGCCACACAACCACATACCCCCTTCAGTCAAGACCCAAAATCGACCAAAATTCAAACAAAAAAGGCCAAAAAAAGGCTTTATTTTCCCCAAAGCGCAGACAGCATCAACAAGAGACCAGGTTATCAAAGGCAACGAAGCGAGTCCATTGCAAATCCACGACTTTCTATCCAATACGTATTATTATCAGGAACATTGCTTAATCCATTGTTCGCTGGCGATCACGCACATCTGCTACAGGTCCGGAAATGTTTAAATGCTGATAATGATGGTGTTAATGAGGTTGATAATGGAGGTAGGGATGTGGATGATGGTGGTGATGGTGATGGTGGTGATGGTGGTGATGATGCTGATAATGGAGGTAGTGATGAGGATGATGGTGATGGTGGTGGTGGTGGTAATGGTAGCGATGATGATGATAATGATGATAATGATGATGATGATGATAATGATGATAATGATGATAATGATGATGATGATGATTGTGGTGGTGGTGATAGTGGTGATGGTGATTTGATATTAAAATGTGTTGATATTAGTTTGTATGCAAATTTAGGTTATATCAAATTAGTTTATATCCATATTAGTACATATACTAATATATTTTATATCTATATTAGTTTAGATACTAATATAGTTTATAACTGTATTATCTATATTTCTCAACCAACCGATGCATATTCATTTATATATAGATATATTGATCTTTCTTTTAATGAATTTCCCAAATATGTATCTATAGATATTATCTATCTATCCATGAATATCATCTATCTCTCTAAATAGATTATTAAAAACATTATTTATTTATCAACTCATTTTTAGGGGAACCAACTGGACTGAAAAATACCAATCATTAGATTTTAAATTAACGATCGAACTTTTTTTTTATATAAAAAGTACAGTAATTAGCAACAATTATATCGCGTTAAATTTCGTTTCTGTGAATTTGTGTTTTTCATTTCCTCTTTAAATCTACGAATATTATTTATTATTCACATCATCATTACTACTATAATAGCTACTTCCATAATTACTTATATTGATGCAATTAGTGCTACTGTTGCTGTTGTTATTATTTTTTTTATTACCATCACTGTCATTAAGATATGATCATTGTGTTATCATTGTTGTTAATAATTTTCATTATTATCGTTGTTATTATCAGTATCATTATCATATTGTTATTATTAGTAGTAGCAGTAGCACTACTACTACTACTACTATTACTACTATTATATTACTATTATTGTTAATATCATTATAATACTTATCATTAATATTACTGTCATTATTATCATTATTATTATTATTGTTATTATTATCATCATCATCATCATCATCATCATCATCATCATCATCATCATCATCATCATCATCATCATCATCATCATCATCATCATCATTATTACTATCATTAACATTATTGTTACTATCATTATCGTTATTATCATTTTTGTTATTATTATTCGTTTCATCGTCACCATCATCATCATTGTTATTATTATTATTATTATTATTATTATTATTATTATTATTATTATTATTATTATTATTATTATTATTATTGATCATCCTCATCACTGTTACTATTTTGATGATGATGATAATGAATAGGATTATAATCATGATTACCAGCATCATTCTGTGCCGTTGCTATTTGTTATGACATAATTCATATTGTTAATTTTATACTATTATTATCGCTGCCATTGCTATCATTATTTTTTCCTGTCATTATCATTATCAAAATCATTTTCACTTTTCACTCTCACTTTTTGCATAAGTATCGAAAATATTACAGACAATATTGATAGCATTTCATATGAAAATAAGAATATCATTTTCGTCTTCTTCTTTTTTTCCTTCTTATTCATCTTCTTCCTTTTCATCTTCTTCTTCATCTTTTTCTTCTCCTTCTGTCGAGGCGAAGGTGCAGGTTGATAATTGTTTTTGAAAGGTGTATTTGTAATTGAGATAATTAGTGATGATAAACA
>NC_051395.1:4983857-4986357 GCF_015228065.2 Penaeus monodon
AGAAGAGAATGTGGTAGACAGGTAAGAATGAAAAGAGAGAGACAGATGTTCACATAAACAGATAAAGGAAATGGAACATTTAATTATATATATACATATATATATATATATATATATATATATATATATATATATATATATATATGTATATATATATATATATATATATATATATATATATATATATATATATATATCACAAACTCATACACACACATATATACATATGTGTGTGTGTGTGTGTGTTGTTGTTGTTGTGTGTGTGTGTGTGTGTGTGTGTGTGTGTGTGTGTGTGTGTGTGTGTGTGTGTGTGTGTGTGTGTGTGTGTGTGAAAACAATAACAGCAATAAAAGCAAAGAATTCAAAATCAGAAAAAAAGAAAAACAAAAAGCAAGAAAGAGATATCAAATCTCAAAGAGAGGTCACCATAGCAACTCACTGTTGCCATACGAGAGGACACTGTAAGCACATTGGCAACAAGATTTTGCGCAAACAGAAAAGATTCAGAGCTCTAGAAGCATTAGGGTGCTTTATGTGAGGCGCAGGAGGGGGGAGGGGACGAGTAAGGGGAAGGGGGGGAGGTAAGGGGGGAGGGGACAAGTAAGGGTAAGGGGGGGGACGGTAAGGGGCAAGGGAAGGGAGAAAGGGATCAAGTGAGAGAGAATTTCAACGTCTGTGTCGAAAACATTTTAAAGTTGCTTGGTGATGTGCACGCACGTACACACACACACACACATACATTTACACACACACACACACACACACACACACACACACACACACACACACACACACACACACACACACATAAATACACTGCAGAAGATACATCCTTTTTTTCTTCTTCTTCATCAGATCCACATCCAAATTTCTAATCACGAATATGTTGCAAAGAGAAAAAAAAATTGAAGAAACGGTACTACAACATATTTGAACTACAAGCGTGAATCATAAATGAAATAAAACTGCAAGATTCCCAGTAAATAAATGGCTAACAGGTGTTCAGAGGAACGACTGAGGAAATACTGCCAATAATACGAAACGGTCGCTGTTTACATACCCCACGGAATGTAATTCATAAGGAGGATATTCCACATGCCTGTGAAAGGTCTTGCAAGAAAACACAAAGGGAGCCAAGTTGCTGTTTGTGATTCCAATGCGAACGTGGGTGAACAAAAATAAGAAATAAAAAGGAAATATAGGTTAGGGATAAAGGGTGAACGAGACAAACAACTGATCTGACTGTTCTTGAAAGGCTATTCATGGGTCCAATGCGCCCGGCACTAGTAACGTCATAGTTATCATTATTGTTATTATACGGTTCAGAGTCTGTCCTCCCGGTACTTGTTATAGTTATTGTTGAGAGTCAGTCCTCCTGGTATTCGTTATTGCTATTGTTGAGAGTTAGTCCTCCTCCTGATACTTGCTACTGTTATTGTTGAGAGTCGGTCTTCCTGGCACTTAATTAACGTGCCTGCCTCAGCTGAGAATCACGCATGCCACTCCTTCACTTGGCTATACCCTTAGCCTTAAGAAAAAAAAAATCTATCCTGCTGTCTGTACTTCAGGTAACTGATCAGTTTACAAGAGAAGCTGTTCCATAAGGCTCATGAGGTGCTTTTAAAGTATATTCTCTTTTTAAAAATTATAAACACTTATAAAGTCTCTCTATATGAGTTAAAATTCCAGGTATGCTTTAGTGATAGTGACAAGAACATTTGCCTCTTAGCGTTTTCAATTATTTTTCCTCGTGGTTGACGTAATTGCAACTAGAAAGAAAGGTTGATGCGCATGACTAAATAAATAAAACCGGAATTGGGAGAGGGCGAACGAAGAAAAGACAAAAGAGAAAGGAAACTCGGTGTATCTTGACGAATAGGAAGGATGTCTTCCAAAACACAAAAGCTATTTCGAAAATTGGCTCCGAAAATAATCATCGACAACTAAAAGGAACAACTCGGAAGACCATAGAGACAGAAAGATCAAAGGTTTTCAAAAGTATATTGAAAAAAAATAGCCTTAGAAATTATGGAAGAAGAATGATATCCTATTGGCGCCAAGAATCTAATAAGGCGAGCTAGATGTAGAAGTTATTAAGGAGAGAACTGCCACACAATGGAAACACTGTATGACTTAGCACTATCTGGCAAAGTAATAGAGCCAAGTGAGCAAGAACTACTCGACAATTGCGCGTACTTTCCTTTGTTAAAAAAAAAAAAAAAAAAAAAAAAAAAAAAAAAAAAAATCTGGTGGACGAGAGTGAATGATATCTAAAATGAACAGGGACTTAAAAAATATATACCGGAAGAGGAAAACAAAAACAAAAAAAAGTATAGCACAAAAAGATCATCAAAAGTCGATCGTGTGTATTAAAGACCAATCTGCTTATAATCTGGTACTTTTGAATTATATAACACTGTCCTTGCAAACAAGATAACCGCGACTCTTGATGAGAATCAACTAACAGTAGAAACAGCTTGCAGGTATAATATTGCAACTG
>NC_051395.1:4998857-5001357 GCF_015228065.2 Penaeus monodon
TATGTGTGTATTTATGTGTGTGTGTGTGTGTGTGCGCGCGCGTATGTGTGTGTGTTTATGTGTACACTCGTCTGTATATGTTTTTATATGTATACGTGTAGAGCCTACATGCAAGTCCGCACTTATTGATGACCGTTCCCTTACGTTCCCTTACGTTCCCTTTTCATTTCTTTTCTCTTCCTCATTCCTCATAGTTTACTCTTCGCCGTGCACCTTGCATTACTCAGTCAAGTGTCAGCGCATGAAACACCCTCTTCTGGAGACACGTCAACCAAGCAGGGATTTAAAAACTCACGTGTTATAAACCTCACTAGAACCAAGGAACGTATTCCTGTTTCTCTAATTCTCTCTCTCTCTCTCTCTCTCTCTCTCTCTCTCTCTCTCTCTCTCTCTCTCTCTCTCTCTCTCTCTCTCTCTCTCTCTCTCTCTCTCTCTCTCTCTCTCTCTCTCTCTCTCTCTCTCTCTCTCTCTCTCTCTCTCTCTCTCTCTCTCTCTCTCTCTCTCTCTCAGACACCGATCAATAAGCGGAAAACAATTATGCAAATGCAACAGCCCTTCCACAACGTCAAAAGTAACAATCGATCAGTTAAAAAAAAAAAAAAAGGGAACGCTCTCTGTCATTGCAAAATACCTAATTAGCAATTGATATCTTTACCCATGTAATTGCTTGTGCGCTATTGGTCTATACTTTTTTTCTCTCCAATCATTGTCTGTTTAGTAGATCATTTTGTCTCATCTATCGGTGCATCCACTCATCAAATAAATCCGGTCGTGTGTCATATTACGAGTCAGTCATTTGTCATTCCATCACGCTGTCTGTCAGGCCGTCAAATATGTCGGTCTAATCTCCCATGAAACGTATCCAAGTTATCTGTATTATCTCTGTCTGTCTTTCTGTCTATTTGCCTGTCTGTCTTTCCCTCTGCCTGTCTTTTTCTTTGCCTGTCTGTCTGTCTATCTGCTTATCTGTCTGTATTTCTGTCTGTATGCCTGTCTGTCTTTCTCTCTGTCCGTCTATCTGCCTGTCTGCGTGTCTTTCTGTCTATATGCCTGTTTCTCTTTCTTTCTGTCTGTCCGTCTGTCTCCCTGTCTGCCTGTCTGTCTTTCTCTCTTTCTGTCTGTCCGTCTGCCTCCCTGTCTACCTGTCTTTCTGTCTATCTACCTGAGAGAGAGAGAGAGAGAGAGACAGAGAGAGAGAGAGAGAGAGAGAGAGAGAGAGAAATTGTTCCGTGCAACTCTGAACATTATCTTCATTACCCTTATCATCATTATTCTATTATTACTGTTGTTGTTGTCACCACGATTATTTTTGCTGTTAAGATTAACGTTATCATCAAAATCATTATAATCCTTCGTAAGTGGTTTGGCTATCTTTTTTCCACCCTTCCTTCAGTCTCTCTTTGTCTGTCTCCCTCTCCCCTCTTTCCTCACGACTGCACAGCACCTCTACCTTTCTCATTAATCATAATGAAAACTCAAGCTCCCTTTCCCTCTTCAGGCCCGAGCGATGACGGAGTGAGACGCCCTCGGGAGCTCATCCTCCTTGGTTCGCCCGGTGCCCCTCGCCCCGCCCAGGCCGCGCCCTGCCAGCATGAGCGCCCCGGATCAAAGCGCCGCCGCCTTCGAGACTCGCTTCCAGCTGCCTCTGTCGGCGCCGGAGCGCTAGGGGCGCGAGAGAGAAGGAAAGAAGAGGGACCGCCTTGGGATCTTCTGAGCGCGAAAGGAATGGCGATGTATGAGGAGCACCCGAGCGCGTTTCCGCAAACGGATGCCGGCGTCCTGGGCCCGAACGCGACCGGCTTCAGGAGCGAGAGCGACGCCCGCTATGCCGAGGCCCCCAGCATCGCGGCGGCGCCCGACTGCTACGCCGACATGGAGCTCGACTACGTGACGGCGTGCAACCTCACCAACGGCACCAACTTCACGGCCGCCATCCCCGACAGCCTCACCAACATCAACATGACGCAGCTGATCGCTTACTCGCTCCTCTTCCCCTTCGCCGCCATCGGGAACCTCATGGTCTTCGTCGCGCTCTTCCGCAGCCGCCACCGCAAGTCCCGCGTCAACATGATGATCATGCACCTCTCCCTGGCCGACATGATCGTCACCTTCGTCTTCCTGCCGACGGAGATCACGTGGCACGTCACCATCGAGTGGGTCTTCGGGAACTTCGGCTGCAAAATCTACAAGTTTTTCTCGGCTTTTGGATTCTACATGTCGTCCATGGTGCTCGTGTGCATCAGCCTCGACCGCTACTTCGCCGTTCTTCACCCGCTTAAAGTGAACGACGCGCAGAGACGGGGCAAGATAATGCTGTTCTTCGCCTGGCTCATCTCAGCCGTGATTTCGCTCCCGCAGGTGAGGCCAGGGAGGAGGGGGAGGGGCGGGGGGAGGGGCTGGGGGGGATAGAATAAGAGGGGAGAGAAATGTCGGAGCGAAGGAGAGAGGAAGAATGAGAGAAAAAGAAGGAAAGAGAACAAGAGAGAGAGAGAGAGAGAGA
>NC_051395.1:5003857-5006357 GCF_015228065.2 Penaeus monodon
TAACCAGCGACAATACAAGGAAAGATTTCAGTATTTAATCGAACCCAGTATTTAATCGGCGAGAAAAATGACTCATAACCGCAGGAAAATATATCCAGTCATCATATTATCATCGGGTATATCAATGTTATTCACGATTTCCCAAAACAAACATTTTGATATCTCAAATACGTCGTTTGTCTTTGATCTGAAGCCATTAATTTCATACTCTTCTGGTTCTGTTCGCCGGAATATGATATTAGCTGTTATCTGTAAAGCAAGTAAGTTAATTATGTGGAGATAAAGAGAGAAAAAAAGTGTTTTGATTACACTTCAAATATTTTTCTTCGTCATTTTACCAATTTCCGTCAAGTCTTATTTTAGAAAAGGAAAAAAAAGTTACAGTGTATATACTCTACCCTTTGTCATCACACATTTGCATACTGATTTTGCTCTCTTCTCTTTCATTTAACATGTATCGTATTTCCCCTTTCTTCCCTTCTTTTATCTGTCTTCTTATCTTTCTCCCTTTCTCATATTATTCCGATGCAATTAAACGCGTTCCCATAATTTCCCGTCGGAATTAAAGACCCGTGTAATTGTGTGCCATGTAGGCGAGTATTTCCAACTCCCTCACCTTTCCCTTTTCCTCCCTTCCTCCTTCCATTTTCTTCTCCCTCTCTCCCTTTTCCCATTCTCTCTCTTTCTCTCCTTCTTCCTTTTTCCTCTTCCTTCCTTCCTTTACTCATTCGTTCCTCTTCCTCTCTCCCTCCTCCTATTCGTCCCTCTCTCTCCCTTCCTCCCTCCTTTATCCTCTCCCCCTCTCTCTCCTCCCATTCGTTGCTCTCCCTTCCTCCCTCCCTCCTTTCTCCTCTCCCTCTCTCCCTCCTCCCATCCGTCCCTCTCCTTCCTCCCTCCTTTCTCCTCTCCCTCTCTCCCTCCTCCCATCCGTCCCTCTCCCTTTCCTTCCTCTCTCCTTTCTCTCTCCCCCCTCTCCTCTCCCTCCTTCCGTCCCTCTCCCTTCCTCTCTCCTTTCTCCTCTCCCTCTCTCCCTCCTCCCATCCGTCCCTCTCCTTCCTCCCTCCCTCCTTTCTCCTCTCCCTCTCTCCCTCCTCCCATCCGTCCCTCTCCCTCACCCCTCTCACGCCGCGACCCCATCTCTATTTATCTCTTCTTCGTAAACAAAACATTTTCTATCTTTAAACTTCATCGTAAACTCTGTAGTCCATTCTACCTGTTCGGTCGATAAGGTTGATAGTTATATTTTTTTACATATAGAGTGTAAACAAGCAGGTGTTTGTCTGTTCGTCTGTGTGTGTCTGTGTTTTCTTAACACAGTTTCAAAGATGAGGGTGTATCTGCTATGTGTACTATGTATGTTTTATATATTTTTTTACCGATTTTCTTTCGAAAGACAATAATAAGAAAGGTAATACAGTGTTTAGCGACGTTTTTACATTGTTTTTTTTTTTTTTTTTTTTTTTTTTTTTTAGATGATTTTCATATTTTTTCGTTTTTTCTTTTCTTTTCTTTTCTTTTTTTCTACCTTTTTCTTTCTACCCTTTATTGGTTTTATTTTTCTTCACTCATTCATCTGTTCCTTTTGTTTTCTTTTTCCTTTCCTATCTTTCCTCTTCTTAATCTTTCTTTTTCTTTCTTCTCTTTTTAAATTTCACATTTTTCCCTTTATCTTTATTTTCTCCCACTATCTTGTTTCCTTCTAATTCTTGTTCTTGCTCTTAGTCTCCCAATTGTTCTTCTTTCATTGTTCTCTTTCTTCTTCCCATTCTCCTTCTTCCACTCTTCTTTGGATAACGTATTTATAAACATTTCCAGCCCACGTACACACAAAACGGAGGCAATGTTTATCTGAATAATCGCTTAACGAAAAACTCAGCTACTTACACATACCTGGGAGTGCGTATGTGGTTGTGTATATGTGTTTAGATGGGTGGTTAGGTTAATGGGTGTTAAGGGGGGGGGAGTGTTCTGTGTGGGGGGGGGGGGGAAGGTGTATGTGTGTGTGTGTGTGAGGGGAGGGTATGTGATCATGTCTGTGTATTTCCAGTAGATAAACTCACTCACTCACTCACTCACTCACTCACCCAATCTCTCTCTCTCTCTCTCTCTCTCTCTCTCTCTCTCTCTCTCTCTCTCTCTCTCTCTCTCTCTCTCTCTCTCTTCTCTCTCTCTCTTACATATGGAAATAGATACCTGAATAATAATATGAACAGACAGACTTACATAACGTGTGCCTGTAGTGGGAATTTCAAGCAAGGAATTTGTCTATATAATGTAATCATTCATTATTATATTGATAACTTAAATCACGATAAATTTGTCACAATGTTTAAGTTGCGACCTCAGACAATCTTATTTTCTTAAATGTAATGAAATTATAATGAAAACTTCAAAATAGTTGACCATAGAAATAATAACAGCAGTAAAAAAAAAAAAAGGAAAAATCAAGATCTTCTCCATTCTGTCATATTTCACATTTTTCACGGATGCTTCATATGTT
>NC_051395.1:5093138-5095638 GCF_015228065.2 Penaeus monodon
CAATGAACACGTGCCAGACATATGTTTTTTTTTTCTCTCTCTCTTTCTTTTGTTTGTTTACAAAATCAAGACATATCATTCTCCGTTTTTAATGTTTTCTCTTTTTTCAACACTATGACCATTAGCTTGTTTTGAATTTATATCTTACAGTCTACCTACCGTCATGCTATTGTATCACTAGTCTGAAGAGGATTGTTTACTACATATGAAGTAGAAGAAGATGAAGAAGCCTGAAGGAGGTCTCTTGAGAAGCACAGAGGTAGGCCTGTATCTAGGGACTACCCTGGGATTAGTGCTCTCCCGTCTCTCATCATCAAGCCTGTTCTGCCTTTGATTATCCACGGTAGAATGTACTTGTCAATTACTAAGGATTTACGAATGCCAGTCACGTTCTTCTGCCTTATAGTCAACTTCCATTCCCCTTGATTTTTTTTTTTTTTATGGTTTCCATTTTTTTCATATTTATCGTCGGTTTGTTTTAAGTTGTATTTGATGTAGCAAGATTTTTTTTCTATAGTTATTGTCATAATTATGACCATTATCATTATTCTAATCATAATAATACGGATAACAATAATAATTATTATTATTTTCTTTATTATTATCATCATTCTTATTAATGCTATTATTGTTATCATTATTATTATTATTATTATTATTACTATTATTATTATCATTATCATTATCATTATTATTATTATTATTACTATTTTTTATCATTATTTCTATAATTATGATTATAATCATTATTATCATTATTATTATTATCATTATTACTATTATCATCACTATTATCATCATCATTATTTTTTTTTATGCATACGTTTCCTTAGATCTGCTAATTAAAATCAAACACCGAGTCACTACCAACGACCTAAGGTGATTGAAGTTTGAGGCAATGCAACATCAACAAAACATGTAAAAATATGCAGAACAACCACAAATCAAAACATCCAGTCAAGTCAATTCACGAACACAAAAACACTTCAGATCGATAAGGCTCTTCTGAGAACATGTGCTGTGCTATTTTTTGGACTTCTTCTAATTTTGGATTTCCCGGTATTTGTTCAAGAAACTTATCAGTACCTTTGCTTATAAGTCCAAGTGCTCCAATAACAACAGGCAAAGTTTTGGTTTTTAAATGCCACATCTTTTTTCACCTCTATTTCCAGGTCTTTATACTTTGATATCTTCTCGAACACTTTCATTGGGACGTTTCTGTCTGAAGGGATGCTCATATCTATAAACAGGCAGGTGTTGTTTATTTTGTCCTTGATGACGATATCTGGACAATTCGCTTGTATAGTACGATCTGTGTGAATTGGAAAGTTCCACAAGACTGTAGCATCTTTTCCTTCAGTAACTGGCTCTGGATGGTGTTCGTACCATTTATCTTGCGTTCCGATAGAAAAGTGTTTGCAGATCTTCCAATGCAGGTACTTGCCTACTCTGTCGCGTCGATTTTTGTACTCATTCGGTGTTAATACTGAGCAACCAGGCACAAGGTGATCAATTGTCTCAACCTTGTCTTCATAAAACCTACACTTTGGGTCAGTACCATTGTGCAAGATGTTAGCTTATTATTATTATTATTATTATTATTATTATTATTATTATTATTATTATTATTATTATTATTACTATTGTCACCATTAGTATTAGTATTATCATTAGAATTATTATTAATATCATCACTTTTATTATTGTTATGACCATTATTATCAGATTACTATCATCATCATTATTATTATCATCATCATCATCATCATTATTATTATTATTATTATTATTATTATTATTATTATTATTATTATTATTATTATCATTATTATATTATCACTATTATTATCATCATTATTACTTGTACTACTATTATTGTTATTGTTTTTATCACTATTACCATAAACATTATCATTATCATTAGCAGTATCAGAATTAATACCATTAAGCTTTTTCTTATCGTTATTAATATTATCATTATCATTATCAATATCATTATTATAGTTTTTATCATTACTATTACTTTTACTATCACTGTTGTTGTTATTATGATTATTATTATTGTCATTATTATCATTATCATTATCATTATTTCTATCATTGCTATTATTATTGTTGTTGTTGTTGTTACTTTTTATCATGATTATTATTATTATTATTACTATTATTATTATTATTATTATCATTATTAGTATTATAATCATTATAAATATCATCATTATTATTATTATTATTATTATTATTATTATTATTATTATTATTATTATTATTACTACTACTACTACTAGTACTAGCATTATCATTATCATCATCATCATCATCATCATCATCATAACTATCATCATTATCATCATCATCATCACTATCGTCATCATCACTATCATAATCATTACCATCATCATTACCACCATCATCATCATCACTATCATCATCATCATTATCAACATCATCATCACCATCATCACTATCATTGACATCATCATCATCACCATCATCATCA
>NC_051395.1:5110638-5113138 GCF_015228065.2 Penaeus monodon
GGAACTTCACCTCGATTGCCTACCTAGCCACTGTGTGGGCAAGCCAGCCCAAGTCAGTGCTGGTCCCAAGTCCGGATAAATAGAGAGAATGATTACCTAAAAGGTAACACCGGCACTCTCCGTGGAAAGGAACTGGGGACCCTACCACGTACTCACTCCAAGAGCATCACAACGTGAAAACTACAATTAAGTATCACGCTGTGACCACGGCGGCTCAAACATGAATCTGCCGTTAAAAAAAATAAAAAATAATAAAATAAATAAATAAATATATATACATATATATATATATATATATATATATATATATATATATATATATATATTCTTCTTTTTTTTACGGTAGGTTCATGTCTGAGCCGCCGTGGTCACAGCATGATACTTATTTGTAGTTTTCATGTTGTGATGCTCTTGGAGTGAGTACGTGGTAGGGTCCCCAGTTCCTTTCCACGGAGAGTGCCGGTGGTATCTTTTTTAGGTAATCATTCTCTCTATTTATCCGGGCTTGGGACCAGCACTTGACTTGGGCTGGCTTGGCCACCCAGTGGCTAGGTAGGCAATCAAGGTGAAGTTTCTTGCCCAAGGGAACAACGTGGCGGTCGGTGACTCGAACCCTTGAACTCAGATTGACGTCGTGACAGTCTTGAGTCCGACGCTCTAACCATTCGGCCACCGCGTCCTTGACGATCATGGGCTTCCATGATTTTTTTTCTTAGCAATTTAGAGCGGTGGTTTGCCATTGCCTTCCGCCCGGTGTTTTTTTTATCGAGTCACCATCTCTATTTACCCGGCACTGACTTGAGCTGGCTTGGCCACCCAGTGGCTAGGTAGGCAATCAAGGTGAAGTTCCTTGCCCAAGGGAAACAACGCGGCGGTCGGTGACTCGAACCCTCGAATTCAGATTGCCGTCGTGACAGTCTTGAGTCCGACGCTCTAACCATTCGGCCACCGCGGCCCCATATATATATATATATATATATACATAAATATATATAAATATATATATATATATATTTATATAATTTATTCATTTATTTATATATATATAATTTATATATATATATAATATATATATATATATATATATATATATATATATATATATATATATTTATATATATATATATATGTGTGTGTGTGTGTGTGTGTGTGTGTGTGTGTGTGTGTGAGTGTGTGTGTGTGTGTGTGTGTGTGCGTGCGTAATTGCGTGTGTGCGTATGTGTGTTTGTGTTTGTGTGTGTGTGTGTGTGTGTGTGTGTGTGTGTGTGTGTGTGTGTGTGTGTGGTGTGTGTCGGTGTTGCTGTGTGTGGACGTCAGAGCGAAACGTGGGGTCCCAGTTCCTTTCACGGGGGTTAATCATTCTCTCTTTTATCGGCTTGGGACCAGCATTGATTGGCAGTCCTGAGCACTTGTGGTCACAGCTGCATTTTTTTTTTTTTTTTTTTTTATTTCGTTTGTTCTATGTTGTGTCTCTTACCTTTCTTTTCTCTCTCCCTCTCTTTTCCTCTCTCTCTTTATTCTTTTTTTCTCTCTCTATCTCTCTTCCTCTCTCTTCTTCTCCCCTGCTTCTTCGTTTCTCTCTTCTCTCCTCTCTCTCTCTTCTCTCTCCTCTTTCTCCTCTCATTCTCCACCCTCCTTCTCTCTTCTTTTTTTCTTCTCTTCTCTCTCCTCTTCCCTCTCTTTTCTTTCGTCTCCTCTCTTTTCCCCTCTGCTCTTCTCCTGCTCTTCTCGCTCTCTTCCCCTCTCTCGCTCTTCTCCTCTTCTTCCTCTCTCTTGTCCACTCTCTACCTCTTCTCATCTCGCCCTTTTTCTTTCTCTCATTTCTTCTCTCTTCTTTTTTTTCTTTTTTCTTTTCTTCTCTCTTTTCTCTTTCTTTTCTTATTTCTTTTTTCTTTCTTTTCTCTTATTTTTTCTCTTTTCTTTTTTCTTTCTCTCTTCTTTCTCTTCTTCTCTCTTTTTTTTCTCTTCTCTCTTCTTCTCTTCTCTTTTTCTCTCTCTCTTCGCTCTTCTCTTTCATCTTTCTCTCCTTCCTCTGTCTTCCTCTCTTCCTCCTCTCTCTCTCTCTTCTCTCTATCTCTTTCTCTCTCTTCTCTCTCTTCTCTCTTTTCTCTCTCTTCTCTCTTTTCTCTCTTCTCTCTCTTCTCTCTTCTCTCTCTTCCTCTCTTCTCTCTCTCTTCTTCTTCTCTTCTCTTCTCTCTTTCTCTCTTTCTCTCTCTTTCTCTCTCTTCTCTCTCTTCTTCTCTCTTCTCCTCTTCTCTCTCTTCTTCTCTCTCTTCTCTCTCTTCTCTCTCTCTTCTCTCTCTCTTCTCTCTCTCTTCTTTCTCTTTCTCTCTACTCTCTCTCTCTTCTCTCTCTCTCTTCTCTTATCTCTCTTCTCTCCCTCTCTTCTCTCTCCTTCTTCTCTCTTCTCTCCTCTTCTCTCTCTTCTTCTCTTCTCTCTCTCTTCTCTCTCTTCTCTCTCTCTCTCTCTCTTCTCTCTCTTTCTCTTTTCCTCCTCTTT
>NC_051395.1:5138138-5140638 GCF_015228065.2 Penaeus monodon
CTTCCCTCTTCTTCCTTTCTCCCCCAATGCCCTTCCCGTTCTCCTTGTTCTTCCTCTTCCTTCACCCAATTCCCTTCCCCTTCCCCTTCCTCTTCCCTATCTTTAATTCCTTTCCCCCTTCTCTTCCGCTTCCTCTTTCCTTCACCCAATTCCCTTCCCCTTTCCTTTCCCTTCTTCTTCCCTTCACCCAATTCCCTTCCTCTTTCTCTTCTCCTCCCCTTCCCTTTCCTTCCGTTCCGAGGAAAATGTGAAAATGCTTTATGGACACAATATCCATACTGAAGGGCTAATACAGAGTGAAGCAATTTGCAACTTTTGCAATATTACCTTTCTATACGTAATATTATGTTTACTTGCCATTGTTATATAACCCAATCAAATGACACGATTCGGTTGGGTTGTGCAACGAGAAAAAGAAAATATCGAGTGGGGATCTTTCGCAGGTAACTCCAGGATGTTGTTCCATTTTCAAGAACGTCACTCAAATGCAAGTATCTTTGTAAATATCTTTTATATGTGTTAGTAAAATACCTTCTGATATGCTACTATTATCTAGAATCCTGTGCCATGTCAACAAGTTAGGTTATTAGTGTTCATATGAGGTCTAGTAGTATGGTGAATTGAACGTACTTTTTATTGCTAAATTGTACACGTGAGATGATTTAATAAATTCGTCTAGCAACGAGAGAGAGAGAGAGAGAGAGAGGGGGGGGGAGAGGGGGGGAAGGAGGTAGGGAGAGAAAATAATATCTTCCCACCTAACAAACCTCCTTAAAAAAAAAAAAACATCTTTATACCATCCATATGGCTTTCGGAAGAACCGCTCTGCAGACTGGTCGGCTGCACTTGACCGCGGACAGTGCACTTTCTTCTTCCCTTGGACATAGAGGGAGCTTTTGATAGGGTATGGCACATAGGCTTGTTAAGTAAGTTAAAAGCATTGGGAGTGGACGGTGAACTCCTTTTGAAAAATCATCTACTCGACAGACAAATGAGAGTAGTCCTCTGTGGGAAACACTCTGCTTACTACGACATCAAAGCAGGTGTCCCTCAAGGAAGCATACTGGGCCCTTTGCTGTGGAATGTCTTCCTCAATGACTTGCTCCACCTCCTTCCTGAAGCCAAGGCATTTGAGGATGATGAATAACGCCTTTGGGTTCCCAGGGAACAGGATGCCGCCATAGAAAAACTAAATGACAGACTCGCACAAATCTCGACTTGGGAGAGAAGTGGCAGGTCTCCTCTGCCCCGATTGAAACCCAGCTTGTGGTTGTCGAGAGGACGAACAGTGATGCCCAAGTCAACTTCAATGAGAAAAACTGAGACCACAAGAGGAAATTGAGATACTGAGCATCACATTCGACAAAAATGACTTTCAAAAGTCACATAGAAAGCTTGGCGAACAGGGCTTCGCAGAAACTTGCATCCCTAAGAAGAATCAGCTCTCTGCTTTATGGTGAAGGGAAGGAGCTCCTCTACAAGGCACAATTTCGCTCTTTACTCGAGTTCTCCTGCCTCGCGTGGGGAGGAGCAAACATCATTAGCCTCAATATCTTGAATAGAATACAAGAAAGAACAAAGAAAATCATCGAAGACACGACCCTACAGTATCAACTGAGCCTCGACAGCCTTCAACCCAGGAGAGACGAAGCTGGCTAAACGACGATGTTCTGCATCCATCGCCAACACGTCCCGCACCTGCAGCCAAGGAGACTGCCAGGAAGATGAGCTGCACGCCCCACGAGTGCAGTGCAACGAGTGTCTGCCGACCTGGAGGAACCTCGTTGTTGCACGGCGCACTGCCAGCGACAGTTTCTCTCCAGATATTCCAAATTATGGAATCTATTCATTTCTGTCATCGAAGTGGAAGCTCAGTCCTTACAATCTTTCAAATGCAAAGCACATGTGTGGCTAAAGACCACTAATAGATAATTATATGATTTGTATATTATGTGTTATAGTACATGAGAGTGGCGAATGAGATGAGGTTAGACTTTAAGATAGGAGTCACTAAAAATGAATTCTTTTAGTTTCTAGAAAAATATTTTTGACGTAACATGTCTAATAATTATAACCAAATATGATGTATCATTTTTTTTTTTTCAATAAAGTATAAAGAGAGAGAAAGAGGGCAGCACGAGAGGGAGAGAGAGAGAAAGATAAATAAGTAGACAGCACGAGAGGGAGAGATATATAAAGATAGATAAGTAGAGACAAATATAGATAGACAGATAGAGAGAGAGAGAGAGAAATACGCTATCCATATTTGATAGGCACTCATCACTTGTATTTAATTATTGTACAACATTTTTACTTTTGAAATGTATTTTTCATTCAAAAATATATTAGAAAATTTACAGTTTATATATAAACTACACTTGTTTTATGTAAATGATATTGCACAGAGAAATACACTTTGCAATGTGCAAATAACATCAGGGAAATATTTGGACATCACCCGTTTTATATATATTTTCCTGGGTTCCGCAAACCGGTAGTT
>NC_051395.1:5165638-5170638 GCF_015228065.2 Penaeus monodon
GACAGGCAGACAGATAGAGAAAGAGAGAGAGAGAGAGAGAAGAGAGAGAGAGAGAGAGAGAGAGAGAGAGAGAGAGAGAGAGAGAGAGAGAGAGAGAGAGAGAGAAGAGAGAGAGAGAGAGAGAGAGAGGAGAGAGAGAGGAGACAGAAACTGAGAGATCGAGACAGAGAGAGAAAGAGAGAGGGAGTCAGAGACTGAGAGACCGAGATAGAGAGAGAGAGACAAAGACAGAGACTGAGAGAGCGAGAAAGAGAGAGAAAAAAAGAGAGAGAGAGAGAGAGAGAAAGGGAGGGAGGGAACAATAGGGGCTCTAAAAAGGACAAAAGAGTATAGAAAGAAAATCCAATAATTGGAATGGAAGCGAAAGAGAGAGAAAAATAAAACATAATAGTGGCATAGAAGAATCGTGATTGGAAGCGTGCGCAAAAGAGAGAGAGAACAAACAGAAAATAAAAGGGGGGCACAGAAACATGGGATAAAATAGGAACAAGAAAGTGGAAGAAATGTATTGGTAATCACAGAGAGAAAAAGAGTGAGAAAGATAGATAGATAGATAGATAGATAGAGAGTGAGAGAGAGAGAGTAATGATAATGATAATATTAATAATAATAATAATGAAATATAACAATACAATAATAATAATAATAATGATAATAATAATAACAATAATTATAATAATAATACTAGCAGTAATGATAATAATAATAATAATAATAATAATAATAAGAAGAAGAAGAAGAAGAAGAAGAAGAAGAAGAAGAAGAAGAAGCAGATGAGGTAGAAGAAGAAGAAGAAGAAGAAGAAGAAGAAGAAGAAGAGGAAGAAGAAGAAGAAGAAGAAGAAGAAGAGGAAGAAGAAAAAGAAGAAGAAGAAGAAGAAGAAGAAGAGGAAGAAGAAGAAGGAGAAGAAGAAGAGCAAGAAAGAGAAGAAAAAAAATACCAAATCAAAAGTACATTTCCATCTTTTACAATCGTTGAATTTGAGATCATTGACCGCTGTGGGGACTTTGCGAAAGGAAAGAAAATATTGTCTTTAGAATATCAATTTTCGCTCGTCTTTCTTGCTCTTGTTTTTTTTTTTTTTTTTTTGGTTGTTGTTGTTGTTTTCGTTGTTTTTATTTTGGTTTTGTTGTTGTTTTTATTTGTGTTTTCGTTGTTTTTGTTGTTGTTTTCTCTTGTTGTTGTTGTTGCTTTTGTCTTGTTTTTGCTGTTGTTTTCGTTGTTTTTATTTTTGTTTTTGTTGTTGTTTTTGTTGTCATTGTCTTGTTTTGTTGTTTTTGTTGTTTCTTTATCGTCTTGTTGGTGTTTTTTGTATGTTTCTGTTTTGATGTTCGAGAAACTTTGAATAAGGATTTTCTTGTTTTCTGTTGTTTTTCTTCTTCTTCTTCTTCTTCTTCTTCAGTTAATTTCTTCACTTCTTTACTCTCCCCTCTCTTCTTTCTTTTTCTTTTTCTTTTCGTCTTTCCCTCTTTTGTCTCCCTACGTCTACTCTTTCACAAATTTCCAATCATCTCCTGCTTCCTTTTTCGTTTTTTTTTTTTTTTTACATTTATTTTCGTTCTGACTCTTACTTGTCTTTGAAATTACATTTTTCAAATTCACCATCTATGTTTTTTTTTTTTTTTTTTTTTTTTTTTTTTTTTTTTTTTACGTTCTTATGCCTCCTCTTTTTTTTTTTTTTGTTTTTTGTTGTTTTTTTTTTTGACTTCCTTAACCCTTCCCCCATTTCATCATCATTTTCTTCATTCTCCTCGTTCTCCCTCTCTCTCTCTTCCTCATCTTTATCATCCTCTTCCTTTTCCTACTAATTCTCCTTCTTCCCCTTCTTCCTCCTGTCCCCTCTTCCATCTTATTACTCCTCTTCCAGTTCTTCCTCCTCATCCTCCTCGTCCGTCATGTGTAATGCACCGTTATTATTCGGTCTATTCATCAATCTTCATTATTCTATCTCCTCTCCCCTTCGCCCAAATCATCGTCCATTGTTATCCTTATTTTCAGTGTCCCCAATTCTACACTTCCCTTTCCTCATTACTCCCGTCCCCAACTCCTTTCCTTCCTCTTACCCTTCTACTCCATCTGTACCCTTCGAATCCTCTCAGTCTCCACTCATTCCTTCTCGTACCTTCCTTTAGCCTTCTTTCTTTCAGCGAGGCTTTAGCAGTATTATACTTCTGAAAGAGAGTCAGGAGTCTAAGCTCACGTCTCCTCTTCTTCCTTCCGCTCTTCTCCGTCTCCTCATCTGCCTTCTCCTCGTCCTCTCCGTCTCTTCCTTTCATCTCGTTCTCTCTTCCTCATCCCTCTTATACTCTTCATTGTCTTCTTCCTCTTCCTTCCCCTCTCTTCCTTCTCCTCCTCTGGCATTCTCCGCCGCTTACGTCTCCTACTCATTCCTACTCACCTCCTACTTCATTAGCCTCCTCTTACTTCTCCTCCTTCTTGGGCTTCTCCTCCTCTTTCCTTCTCCTCCTCCATCCTCTCCCCTGCACTCTTCCTCCTCCTCTCTTCCTTCTCCCCTCTTCCTTCTCTCCTCTTGCTTCTCCTCCTCTTCCTTCTCCTCCTCCATCCTCCAACTACCTCGTCCTGTCTCCTTTCCTCTTCCTTCTTCCTCCTCTTCCTTCTCCTCCTCTTCCTTCTCCTCCTCCATCCTCTCACCTCCTCTTCCTTCCTCCTCCTCTTCCTTCTCCTCCTCTTGCTTCTCCTCCTCTTCCTTCTCCTCCTCCATCCTCTCACCTCCTCTTCCTTCTCCTCCTCAGTCCTTCTCCTCCTCTTGCTATCTCTCCCGTCGCCTTCCCCGCTGCCGGCTAATCCTCCATCTCTCACCTCTCTTCCGTCTCCTCCTATTCCTTCTCCTCCTCTTCCTTCTCCTCCTGGTCCGTCGCTCGCCTCTCCTTCGCCTCCAGAACATCCTCTCACCTCCTCGCCTTCCTCCGCAGTCGTCCGTCCCCTTCATCTTCCGGCTCCTCATAATTCCGTCTCAATCTCTTCCTTCTCCTCCGCCATCCTCTCACTCTTCCTTCTCCGCCTCTTCTTCTCCGCCTCTTGCTTTCCGTGCCCCATTTTCTTCGAGTACTTCGCCTCCCCGCCATCGCTCACCTCCTTTCTTCCTTCTCCTGCCTCTCCTTCTCCTCTCTTGCTTCTCCTCCTCTGTTCTTCTCCTCCTCCATCCTCTCACCTCCTCTTCCTTCTCCACTCTTCTTCCCCTCCGTGTCTTCCTTCTTCCGTCCCGCCCTCGGCAGGTCGCAGCGCGCGTCCTTGCTCCGCCCCATCCTATCACCTCCTCTGACTTCTCCTCCTCGTCCTTGCTCCTCCTCTGCGTGCGCCACCGTCTGCCTGGCCCCTCCTCTTGCTTCGCCTCCTCTTCCTTCGCCTCCTCTTCCGTCTCCTTATCATCTCCACCTCCTCTTCCTTCTCCCCTCTTCCTTCTCCTCTCTTCCTTCTCCCCTCTTCCTTCTCCTCTCTTCCTTCTGCCTCCTCCCAGCCGCTGCACACGCCTCGGCCGTGCGCAGCCGCGTCCTGCTCCTCCGTCTGCTTCGCCTCCTCTTCTTCTCCTCCTCCATCTCTCACCTCCTCGTCCTGTCTCCTCTCTTCCTTCTCATCCTCTGGCCGTCTCCTCCTCTGCCTTCTCCTCCTCCATCCTCTCCCTCCTCTTCCTATCCTCTTTCCTTCCCCTCCTCTTCCTTCGCCTCCTCTTCCGTCTCCTCACTCTTCCTTCGCACGCCTCAGTGCCATCGAACAGCCCGCTGCCGGCGCCGTCCTTCGGCCGTATGCCGCTTCTTCCTTCTCCTCCTCTTCCTCCCCGCCTGCTTCCTGCGTCCTCTCTTCTTCTCCTGCCTCCTCTTCATTCTCTCCTCATCTCTCACCTCCTCTTCCTTCTCCTCCTGACTGCCTTCCCCTCCTCTCCCTTCTCCTGCGTTACACGGTATCCTCCTCTGCCTTCTGGCCTCCGCCATCCGCTTCACAGCCATCTTCCTGCGCCGTCCGCGTCCGGGACCGTCCCGCTTGCAAGGGCTATCATCCGTCCTGCTCCGCCTCCATCCGTGCAGCACCTCCTAGTCCTTCTCCTCTCTTCCTTCTCCGCCTCGGCCTTCGCCTCCCGTTCTCCGTCGCCTCCTCATTGCCTCTCACGCCTCTTCTTCTCCTCCGCGAGACGGTCTCCGCATGAGGGCGGAGCCGCCGCTGCTTCTCCGACTCCATCGCTCACCTCTCTTCCTTCGCGCCGCGTCCTTCCCCTCTCTTCCTTCTCCTCCTCTTGCTTCTCTCCTCTTCCTTCCCTCCTCCATCCTTCACCCCTCTTTCCTTCTCCGCCTCTTCTTCCCCTCCTCTATCCTGATCCTCCTCTTCCTGCGTCCTCAGAATCTCGCACCTCTCTTCATCGCGCTCCTCTTCCTTCTCCTACTCCGGCTTGCCCTCCTCTTCCTCTCCTCCTCTTCCTTATACCAGGACTCCTTTCCTTCTCCGCCTCCATCTCTCACCTCATCTTCCTCTCCTTCCTATTCCTTCGCCCCTCTTCCTTCTCCTCCGTCGGGCGTGTCGCTCGCATCCAGACGCGCAAATCTCTTCACTGAGTCAGCCTCTCCGTCTCTCCTCGTCTCTCTCGCCTCTTCCCTTCTCCTCCGCCATCACTGCTCCACCTCCTCTTCCTTCTCCTCCGCTTCCTTCTCCTCCTCTATTGCTGTCGCCTCCTCTTCCTTCTCCGCAATGCCAGCTCTCACCTACTCCTCCTTCTCCCCTCTTGCCTTCCCCGACTCTCCTGATGCCGGCCGCTGGCTTCTCTCTCCTATCATGCGCCGCCGCAGTCCATCGCACGCCGAGGCCGGTCTAAGCGTCCTTCACACCTCATTCTTCCTTCTCTCCTCTTCCGTCTCCTCCTCCATCCTATCTACCTCCTCTTCCCTTCTCCTCCTCTTTCCTTCTACCTACCTCTTGCTTCTCCTCCTCTTCCTCTCCTCCTCCATCCTCTCACCTCCTCTTCCTTCTCCTCCTCTTTCCTTCTCCTCCTC
>NC_051395.1:5200638-5208138 GCF_015228065.2 Penaeus monodon
CTAATTTAAATAAATTAAATGATACATGATTTGCACTCAGAGTAAAGTGGAAATAACATTGAACAATACTAAGGGTAAGAATAATAATATCAATAGCGAGGATAATGATGATTGTATTATCAATATTAGTAAAAATACGAATCCTAATACTACTGATGATAAAGAAAAAAATATAATAATAGTGACAGGGATAATGATAATAATAATGATAATAGTAATAATAAGAAGACTAACAACAACAACAACATTAATAGTAATAACAATTATTGTTATTATCATTATTATTATTATTATTATTATTATTACTACTACTACTACTACTACTACTACTACTGCTACTACTGTTATTATTTTTTATTATTATTATGGTGATGCTGATTGTTATTATTAAGATTTTTATCATCATCACCTTCACCATAAATCATCATCATAACAATAAGAAGAATAACAACAACAGCAATAACAATCCTTATTAGTGTTATGATGATGATGATGATGATAATAATAATCTTGATAATAATAGTAATAATGATAATAATAATAATAATAATAATAATAATAATAATAATAATAATAATAATAATAATAATAATTATAATAATAATAATAATAATAATAATAATAATAATAATAACAATAATAATAATAATAATAATAATAATGATAATAATAATAACAATAATAAAAATAATCATTATTATTACTATTATTTATTTATTATTATTATTATTATTATTATTATTATTATTATTATTATTATAAATCGGGCGATGCCTGTGTGCATGGATGCACCTACGCACTCGCATGCGGCGATTGGTGTGTGCACATTATTATTATTATTATTAAAACAAAAACAACAACAAAGCAACAACAACAACAACAGCAACAATAATAATAATAATAATAATAATAATAATAATAATAATAATAATAATAATAATAATGATAATAATAATAATAATAATAATAATAATAATAATGATAAATAACATTAATAATAATAAAAATAATAATAATAATAATAATAATATATTCAACATATATCAACAACAACAACAATAATAATAATAACGATAATAATAATAATGATGATGATGATAACAAGAACAATAGAAATAATGATACTCATTTTTGTTATCATTATATTCATCATTGTTATTATCATTATCATATCTATTAATATCATTATTATTATTATTATTATTATTATTATTATTATTATCATTATTATCATATTAATATCATTACTATCATCATTTTGTCATAGTTATTATTATCCTTATCATTATCATTATCATTATAATAATCATAATAACAGTCATCATCACCAACAACAACAGCAATAATAAAAACAACAATGTCAACAGCAACAACAACAACAATAATTATATATAATGTACAGTAGATATAATGCAATATCTATGAAGTCAGAATCGCCATAAAAATTGTAAATTTTGGTGTAACAAGCGAACGCACTTAACATTTATGATAGCCAAGAAAAAACTCCATTTTGCATAAATTTCAGTGAAAATAACTGTCATATTGTGTATGCATTTTAGTGTACAGGAAAGAGGTTGAGTGAGTGGTAGTGGTGGGGGGGGGGGGGGGGGAGAAGGGCGTGTGTGTGTGTGTGTGTATGTGTGTGTGTGTGTGTGTGTGTGTGTGTGTGTGTGTTTGTGTGTGTGTGTGTGTGTGTGTGTGTGTGTGTGGAGGAGTGTGTGGAGGAGTATGCGTGTTTGTGCGTGTGTGTGTGTGTGTGGATGTGCGCATGTGTGCGCGTGTGTGGGGAAGGGGGTTCGTGCGCATGTGTGTGGGTTGGTTGAGGTCCGTTGTGTGTGTGTGTGTGTGTGTGTGTGTGGTGTGTCTTATCAACACTGAAATAATATTAACTGAAGTCTGCCTTTCTCCAGAGCCTGAAATGTGATCCTGACAGACACAGCGTTCGGGTAAGGCGCTCGTGGAAAATCCTTTGAAATCCGGAATGACTTTTATTCACTGAGCATTCATGATCTTGTGTCTTTCCGAAGCTTCGAAAATGAATAATACATTCATATCTTTTTTATTTCTATCCTCACTTATCACTCCATGAAAAAATAAAATAATAAAAACCCATTTCATATCACTTTCTATTTTCAATTCTTCGAACGTTCCGATTTCCAGCCATTAAAACTTAAAGATTTCTTTAAAGAGCGCTTAAAGGCCCGAGATAAATTTCAGAGGAGGCGATTTCAGTAGCCTTCAGGACGCCCGAAGATTATTCCCGAAGCAACGAACTGAGAAATGACCCTTGGGGGATTTAGTGAGAAACAAACAAAAAAAAATATTAAGGAAGTAATTATACACACACACACACACACACACACACACACACACATATATGTGTGTGTGTGTGTGTGTGTGTGTGTGTGTGTGTGTGTGTTTGTGTGTGTGTGTGTGTGTGTGTGTGTGTGTGTGTGTGTGTGTGTGTGTGTGTGTACATATATATATATATATATATATATATATATATATATATATATATATATATATATATATATATATATATATATATATATATATATATATATATATTTTTATATATATATATATATATATATATATATATATATATATATATATATATATATATATATATATATATATATATATATATATATATTCATCAAGGCAATAATGAGAATAGTTCCTCCTTCATTAAATGTCCATCTGTAAAAGAGGCAGCAATGGATGTTGATTCAGTACCGCGTAACTGCACACGGAATTAACGCATTCAGGCAACGGTACAGACATTGCAAATTGACATTGCTTATTTCGGAGGATAATGCGATCGTTGCAGGTGCATGAATATACGAGGAATTTCATCGTCGGGATGTAGTGAATTGTGTTGATGGATATGATCTTTCCTCTGTATTTTTAATTCTTTAGTTTTGCTCTTAATGTTTTATGTGAATATATTTACTTTCATTATCATTATTATTATCATCTTATTGATAATAATCATAATAATGATAGTAATAAATTCAAGAGATAATGATAAAGATATTTATAATTATCATAATGATGATGATGATGATGATAATGATAATAATAATAATAATAATAATAATAATAATAATAATAATAATAATAATAATAATAATAATAATAATAATGATAATAATAATAATAAGAAGAAGAAGAAGAGCAATAATAATTATAATAATATTAATGATAACGGTAGAACAATCATAATACAACCATATATCAAAATAATAATTATAATAATAATAATAATAATAGGATAATCATAGTATGCATTTGTAACTAAAAACAATCTTTCCGACAGACACACAAACTGACATATGAAGACGAAAATATTGACCCGAAAATAATAATAATACAAAGATGATAATACATACAAAAAAAATAATAATAAAACACATTCCTACTTACCACGACGCGGGGGGAAAATGGGCATCGACCTGCACGCTGGTTGAACCCACGAGAGAACTGTATACGGGCGTGACTAAGAGGGCATCGCCGAGCATAAACTGGAATCCGTTGTTGCGTGAATCTGTGGGCGGAGAGAGGGGGTGAAAGCACACTTGTTGGCAGTGGCACTGTTCGCGGAATATCTCGAATAAGGAAGGTGGGATAAGGATGGATATAATGGGCGTGAGTGTGTGTGGGTAGGGGTGTGGTGTGTGTGTGTGTGTGTGTGTGTGTGTGTGTGTGTGTGTGTGTGTGTGTGTGTGTGTGTGTGTGTGTGTGTGTGTGTGTGTGTGTGGTGTGGTGGTGTGTGTGTGTATGTGTGTGGGGGTGCTGTGGTTAGTGGGTGGATGGGTAGGTGTGTTGGGGGTATGTATGAGTGTGTGTGTGGGGGGGTGGATGGGAGAGAGAGAGAGAGGAGAGAGGGAGAGAGCGGGAGAGAGAGAGAGAGAGAGAGAGAGATAGAGGGGGGGGGGGGGGGGGAGGGAGAGGAAGAGAGAGAGAGAAGAGAGAGCGGAGGAGAGAGAGGAGAGAGGGGGGGGGGGAGGGAAGGAGAGGAGAGAGAGAGAGAGAGAGAGGAGAGAGAGAGAGAGAGAGGAGAGAGAGAGAGAGAGAGAGAGAGAGAGAGGGGAGGAGGAGGAGAGGGGGGGGGGGTGGGCGGGGGAGGGAGAAGAGAAGAGAGAGAGAGAGAGAGAGAAGAGAGAGAGAAGAGAGAGAGGGGGGGGGGTGGAGGGGAGAGAGAGGAGAGAGCAGAGAGAGAGAGAGAGAGAGAGAGAGGGGGGGAGGATAGAGAGAGAGAGAGAGAGAGGGAGAGAGAGAGAGAGAGAGAGAGAGAGAGAGAGAGAGGAGAGAGAGAAAGAAGAGAGAGAGAGAGAGAGAGAGAGCCGTGAAACAAACAGAAGAGAACTTTCACGTCCCAGACAGAATCAGTGATAACAGAAAATGACAGTTCGTGCACTGGAAAACAATTTTCTAAGAAAGACGCACACACACAAACGCACACATACATACATACATAATCACAAACACACAAAGCCATATATTACCTTTTTCTCATATATTACACGCGAGAAAAAAAATGGTTGTCTTTTCTTCTTGCGTCATTCCATTTTTATGTTTATTTACAACCCCCAGTGTCCCTTTTATTGCCTCCCCCTCCTCTCTTTCTCTCTCTCTCTCTCTCTCTCTCTCTCTCTCCTCTCTCTCTCTCTCTCTCTCTCTCTCTCTCTCTCTCTCTCTCTCTCTCCATCTCTCTCTCTCTCCTCTCCTCTCTCCCTCCCTCCCCTCCCTCATCTCCTCTCTCTGTCTCTCTCTACTCTCTCTCGCCTCTCTCGTCGTCCATCCATTCACCAACCCCCTCTATATTTCTCTATTTATTGCCTCCCCACTCCTCTCTCTCTCTCTCTCCATCTCGCTCTCTCTCTCTCTCTCTCTCTCGTCTCCTCTCTCTCTCTTCTCTCTCCTCTCTCTCCTCTCTCTCTCTTCTCGCTCATCCATTCTATTTTATCGATCTGTCTCTATTTCTCTATTTCTCTATTTACTGCCTCCCCACTCCTCTCTCTCTCTCTCTCTCTCACTCTCTCTCTCTCTCTCTCTCTCTCTCTCTCTCTCTCTCTTCCTATCACAATTAATCTTTTCTTTCTTTTCGAAAACTCTCCCCTCTTCGTCATTTTCTCCTCCATAAAATATTTCCACCCTCTTCTTTCACTCAATAACGAAAAGTTCCCCTTTGTTGCAGTTTTAAGAGCCTCAAAATCCAATCATTGTAGCACTTTTTATGGCCACTTGTACGAAGACCAGTGTGTATATACAATGCGCTATCCCCTGAGAAAAAAATAATAATAAAAAAAAAGAAATTATTGGGCAAAAGTAAAATTCTGTGTGGAATCTGTGTCGGACTGGAGGATTGGATTTCAGAAATCCTCCATTTCTAATCCTTTTACGTGGTTTTGGATTTTATTCTACCGTGTCTAGAACAGAGTAACAATTGAAAGTCATCCAGGTGCCAATGCAAATAGAATTGGAATGGCTTGCTGAATATATATTCTTTTGGTTAGGATTTTTTTTATCTTTCAAGGCAGGGATATTTTGTCGAAATATTGGTTAGCTTTTACACACCCCTGTTTCAAATTGGTCTCTCTTTTTCATTTCTTTTCGCTCTTTTTTTTAGCTCAGCAACGAAAAAGAGGAAATTATTTTTTCTCGAGATTCATGCACCTGTAAGCTACATTTTGAACAGTATCCTGACCAGTTTCGTTAATAACAAAACACGATTCTTGACAACACCATTTGAAAATTCACAATGATGATGAAATGAAAATAAGATAAAATAAAAACACACGAAAATTACCGACAACAAAAATATCATCAAACAAAAGGCAAAATAAATTCCCATTAACGAATTATTATCCTTATATCCACAAAAAAAAACTCGATTCAGTATCATCATTATCAACAAAATAAAAGCAATACTTACTACTCATTTGAACAACTACAAATAGAATTTCAAAAACAAATACAATGTCACGGTAAATAATATTACATAAACAGACTCGTTAATATAATGCTATCTACGTGTAGGCTTCGCAGCGGCTTCTGCACAAAAATTAACTAACACGATATGTTCGTTTGGCAGGGAGGGGTAAAGGGGGGTGTGTGAAGGGGTGATGGACTGGGTATTGGGGAGAATAGGGGGTGGAGGGAGGGGAAGAGGGGTGGGGGTGGGGTCAGTGGATAGAAAAGAAAGAGGGGGGAGGGGGGAGAGGGGTTGAGCTGGGGGGGTAGGGAAAAATAGTGGGGGGGGGAGAAGGGAGTATGTAATACAGGTAGGAGATGGGGAGGGAAGGGGGGAGGGTGATGGCAAGGGAGATGATAGGAGCGCTTAGTGAATATGATGATGGTAGGGGATGGGGGAGTGGGGAGAGGCAAGGCAGCACCATGGGGGGGAGAGGAGCAAGTGCTGATGGATGGTGGGGGTTGGGGGAGTGAATTATATGAGATATGGGCACTGATGGGGAAGGAATGGCAGGGTGGGGAGTGAAGGGAAGAAAAAATAGAAGGAAATGATTAGGGATGTAGAGGGGAGGCGGTGGGGAGGGGGAGGCGGGGGGAGGGGGAGGCGGGGGATGGATCTGACACAAACAAAGAATGGGGGAGAAAGTAACACCAAATGGGCGTGGGTGCGAAATATCGACATATATTGACGTGTTATAGGGGTATGTGTCTAATCTATGGGGATTAAGGTTCGGAAGAATACAGTGCATGTATCGAAATGAGGGTTTCCACCCGCAGAGTTTTTTTGTACGCGCGCGTGTGTGTGTGTGTGTGTGTGTGTGTGTGTGTGTGTGTGTGTGTGTGTGTGTGTGTGTGTGTGTGTGTGTGTGTGTGTGTGTGTGTGTGTGTATGCCTGTGTGTGTGTGTGTGTGCCTGTGTGTGTGTGTGTGTGTGTGTGTGTGTGTGTGTGTGTGTGTCCTTTCTCATCCCGTACCTTGGTTAGGATTCGAACCCTTCTAGGCCCCAGTCCGCCACCCTTCTTAAAGCGGTCCAAACTTTGTTAACATTATTAATAATGTTATCTACTCATTTTAATCCTAAAATCTTCCTTAATCTCCTTAAAAACACGCTATAATCTACCTTCATTTAACTTAATATGTCTCAGAACTTTACCTAGTCACTACTCTTTAACACAAATGTATAGTTAATCTGACTCCATAAAGTCGCATCGTAAATCCAGTTTCAAAAGCTTCTCTGGAGCCGAGGAGTTGCCAAGTGTCGCCAGAGAATATGTAACCTTACTTCAAGTTCTTTCTTTCTACTTTTTTTTTTCATTTTAAAGTTTAGGCGATTTTACGAAATAAATATGAGAGTAAATAAGATACAGATCAGTTCACCAAGAAACCAAAAAGTTAATATATTATTTTAATGCTTTTTACATAATAATAAATGATACTATAATAATAATAATAATAATAATAATAATAATAATAATAATAATAATAATAATAATAATAATAATAATAAAATGATAATAAT
>NC_051395.1:5220638-5223138 GCF_015228065.2 Penaeus monodon
CAATAATAATAATAATAATAATAATAATAATAATAATAATAATAATAAAATAATAATAATAATAATAATGATAATAATAATAATAATAATAATAATAATAATAATAATAATAATAATAATAATAATAATAATAACATCAATACTACTACCACTAATAATAATAGTACCGATACTACTAATAATAACAACAACAATAATGCTACACCCCCCCCAAATGTTGACTTTATTGCATGGAAATTATATGACATTAGCATATATTCAAATATTCATCGACATTCAGTCTTTAATTCGACAACAATTGCAAATTACGATATTATGAATTGATAAGTTTTTGGATAAAAAAAATACTACCTTTAGTACACACAAGATAAATATTTATATTCATTAGGAAAAATGTATAATGCATATGTAAATAAATAGATAGATAGATAGATAGATAGACAGATAGATAGATACGTACATACATACATGCATACATATATACATACATACATACATACATACATGTATACATATATACATACAGACATACAGACATATATAGATATATAGAGAGATAGATAGATAGATAAATAGATAGATCTAGAGATGGATAAACAGACAGATATAGATAATTTAAGAGAGTAAATGGACAGATAGATAAAGCAATAGATGGAATGAGAGACATATAATTAAATAAATAGACAGTTGTTGATAAATAGATAGATAAGTAGATAAAACGAAAGGACAAACGGATTAACAGATACAAATATTAAGATGTAAATATTAAGAACACACACACATGCAAATTTATTCATAACGCAATGAATATTACCAATGTCTATAGACAGACAGGTAGATAGACAGATAAATATGTAGGTAATGAGACAATATCAAATGAAAGACAAAATAGGGTAATAATAGATGGGAAAAACACATAGATGGATAAATAAGGACATAAACAGACAGAAAAATGATATATATCTGGGTGAGCTTAATTGATCACCAGAAGTAGGATCAAATTATCATCAAAATTGTTATAAAAAATCGTAAAAAGCTCTCTTGTTTCCTCGGGGTATAACGAAGGATAATTATTATAGATGTAAGGTCACAGATCCTTGTCATGTTCAACACAAATTCCCCTCACCTCCCCTCATTTCCCCTCATTTCATCTCATATCCCGGTATATCTTCATCATTCACCCTCCTATTCACTTCTCCCCTCCCCCCCCCCACCCATCTACTTTCACCTAATGATATTTCATCCTTCTCTTTACTTGGTTTTCTTCATCTCTCCTCACCTCACTTCATTTCCCATCATTTCCCTACACCTCACCTCACTTCATCTCCCCTTCACCTCATCTCCCTTTCACCTCACTTCATCTTCCCTTCATCTCGCCTCATTTCCCCTTCACTTCACCCCATTTCCCCATTCATCTCACTTCATTTCCCCTTCACCTAACTTCATCTCCCCTTACCTAACAACTTACCTTTTCTTTTCTTCTTATTCTCCATTATCACCCTCTCGCCTCTTACCTAAGAATCACTCACATTTCCCTTTCCTTATCTCCCTTTCATCACCCTCTCGCCTCTTACCTAAGAATCACTCACATTTCCCTTTCCTTACCTAACAATCATTCACATTTCCCTTTCCTTCTTATTCCCCTTTTATCACCCTCTCGCCTCTTACCTAAGTCCTTGGGGAACTCGTAGAACAGAGGGCGTAGAACAGGGGTGCCCGACAGAGCAGCTTCGTGGAACAGAGTGTAGAGGTAAGGGAGAATCATGTACCTTTGGCGAATGAAGTATCTGCGGGTTAAAAGAGGACATAGGTTTTAGACTCCAGCTCGTGGTTGTCTTTGTTGTTGTTGTTTTGGTTGTTGTTGTTGTTGTTGTTTGGGCTATTGTTGGTTGTTGTTTTGGCTGTTGTTGTTGTTTTGGCTATTGTTGGTTGTTGTTTTGGTTGTTGTTGTTGTGAAGGGAAGGAGAAGGTAAGGATGTTGTTGTTGTTCTTGTTGTTGTGAAGGGAAAGGGAGGGTAAGGTTTGTAGTTATTGTTGTTGTTGTTCTTGTTGTTGTGAAGGGAAGGGGTTTAAGATTTATAGTTATTGTTGTTGTTGTTGAGAAGTAACGGGAACTTAAAGTCTATACTCTCTGTTACGATTGTTGTTGTTGTTTTGAACGGGGATTTGAAGTATATACACACTGTTATAATTGTGGCTGTTGTTATTACTGTGTTGTTGTTGCATTTAACCTCTCCTGTTTTCTTGATTTGCTCTTTTCATCCTCTTATGTACTAGTTTTCTCTTTTTTTCATGTTCCTTCTCTTTCTTGTTCTTTTTATCAAACAAATATGCACCACAAATAACAAAAATATATTAAACCCGACTGTACGTATTAGAATCCATACGGAAAATACTCGAGGACAGTACCCAAGGTCTATATAAGTAACTAAGGTTTTAAGTGAGTTACTAGCTTTATCCCATTCTTATAGGGGTCGCCATGATCAAGTTCTGGCAGATA